>NC_026475.1:3995627-4233515 GCF_000240135.3 Fusarium graminearum PH-1 | reverse complement strand
GGACGGCCTTTGGTAGAAACAGAACACCCGATGGTGGCAACGTCAATACCGATGAAGACATGAGGGATGCTATCGGAGCCGGAATCCCACCTCATGCAGAAGACACTGCGGGTCAGACGGCTGAAGAGCTTACTGATGAGTTGATGGAGTTGTACCCCAATGATCAAAGAGTCGGAATACCATCGTTGGAGTCTTGGCCACATATTATCAAACCGAACGATTCGTACGCCGAGGTACACGGAGCTCAATATCGTCGATCGTGTGCTCTGTTTGGAGACCTTATCATTCACTACCAGAGAAGACGCGCGAACAAGTTCTGGGCCAAGCATGGAATTCCCAATTATGCGTATCGCTTTAACATCAAGCCTAATGGACAACCAGAGTATGCTGGGGTCACCCATTTCCAAGAGGTAAGCAGACTTGCTTGAATGTCCATCTATATACTGACTTTACAAGGTCGCTTTTGTGTTGTATAATATCCTCGGGGACGGATACAACCGTAAACCTTTTGGTGGTGAAGGATCATATCCAGAGAATGCCAAGGCAATGTCAAAGACTATCAGCACTGCATGGATCAACTTCTTCAATACTCTCGACCCCAACGGAAAGACAGGGGAGGAGATTTTTAGTGGCAAAGAATGGCCTGCTTATGACTTGTCTGATGGTCCTGATGGAGAGGGTATCGTTTTCAATATCAACGGGTCCGATATTGAAGTAGATGATTGGAGATCTGGTGGAATGGAGTGGATGGCTGAGCACGCTTTGGACGTTTTCGGGAACTAAATGGTCGTTTATGGATATTGGGGACTTGGATTTAGGAACCACTGACTTGATCTCACGGTATCAGAAAAATTGACTGCTGGAAGCATAAGAGACAAAATTATTAGGATAACTTATGGCACTTCGACTAAGCTCTTAGACTACTTATTTTTATACCCTAAGACTTAGGAGGCCAACTTTTCTGCTACCTACTAGGCGCGATCCTATTTTAAACCTCCACTCGTGTTAGTTAAGCGCCCGTCTTCGGACTGCCGCAGCTCAGTAGAGACCGTTCAACAAGGCCATAAATAAAACTATCCAGGTTTTATTCTAGGGCGCTTGAATCTTATATCCACAGGCGGTCTAGTAGGCCTTGAATGTTCCGGAGGATTGGGATTTGATTAACAGAACAAACATTCATCTGGGTCTCGCCCATGTCTATCATCATACCTAAACTACAATACAATATCAATCGTCGTGTAATTATCCTTTATGTAGTTCGCCTATCTTGAGCTTAAATTCAACCGGCGATCTCGCACCCTTCGAAGAAACTCAGGAAAGCAAGAATCTGTATCGGTTTCGGGTCCGGCACAGTATCGTCCTCCCACATCAGCTTTGGTGATAGAAGCTTGAGTCCGTTGATGTCACGACACATATTCTCCAATACTCTTCCCATACCTTCAGTACCTCTTATCCGCCATTCCTTTATTCTTCCAAGAAGGCCGGCTTTGTCATCTTGCCCCCATTCATTCGTCTTGTTCAGAAAGGCGATTATCATGGCTGCCATGCCCACAGCAATCGGTGTTGAGACTGATGTGCCGCTCATCTTGCGATAACCGCCGCCGGGCCAATGGCTGTATATATTCTCACCGTAGGTGACGAAAATTGGAAACTTACTATTTGTGCTGGGAGCGAATGTTGAAAGCTTGCTCATCTCGTCGTTCGATCCCACGCAAATGGCCAAACGGCGATCACGCGCTGGCCAGGCTATGGGGTTACGATTGCCATGGTTTGAAGCAGCAGCGAAAACGCTGATCCCCTTGCTATCTGCATCCCTCAGAGTTTTGGTAAGCTCGAGAGAACCAAGCTCAGAGAAGCCAAGTGACATGTTGATAATGTTGACCTTATTTTCAATAGCCCACTTAAGAGCCTCGAACATTATTAGCTCGAACAAAACAGGGAATAGAAATATATCTAAGTACCTCTTGAATTGGATGAGACTCTTTCCGACGCCTTTTCGGGCTTTCGTCTTTGTTCTCGGGTCTCTGTGGTGAGCTCACTTTTGCAATGTATAGCTCAGCGCGTGGGGCAATAGTCATGATCAGACCAGCAATATGAGTACCGTGACCGTCGTTATCAGTCACATCATGCTCAGGCCCATCTGTAAAGTTCTTGCATGCTTTGATCCGCTCACGCTGCGTCTTTTCCGAGACATGTTTCAATCCTATTTTTGTTCTCCTCTTGGCCCGCTGACTAAAGTCTTGATGGCTGAGGTCGATCCCAGTGTCAAGTATGGCGATCTTCACTGGACCAGTCCAGTCTTTCCGAGGGTTTTCGACGTCGTCTTCTGGATTCCACTGTATCTTATGATACCATGTTTGCTCCAAAGTCTTGAGAAAGTCTTCGAAATACTCCGAGCTATTTCATATTAGCACTGTGACCATGTTAAGGGCATTGTGAACAGACTTTTGGGGTGTTTCAGTTGACGCCTCGTCTGATCTCGCATCTGTAAGTGCGAACATCTCCCCTGAACGTGTTAGACTTTATGTGCACTTCGAAGGTTGACATTATCAAGTGTACTTACCTGTGTCTTCTGCGACATCTCTTGAACTTGGAGAAGGCGTTCTGCAGTGCGGCCTCTCCTTTGGGGGTGCCAGTCTGGTCTCTTCGTCTGTTTCCTTTCCCCCACGGTCTATGTTTGAGGGTCTGACGTGCCTAACTGCCAACAGCATTGGGAACCGGTGACCATGGTGTCTAGCAATCTTCCATGCAGTGTCCCCGTTTGCATTGGTTGCCGAGCGGTCAGCATCGTAGTTCAACAAAACCCGAAGAATCTTCCTATCGCCCTTTTCGGCTGCCATCATTAGTGGTGTCCGGCCTGTCTTGGTTTTACAATCAACTTTTGCCTCATGTTCGAGAAGAACCGCAACACATTTCTCGTGTCCACCCCTCGCTGCTACATGGAGCGGATACCACCCGCTAGACAGCCTCGCCTCTACTGCGTGTGACTCGACATGAAGCAGGTAAGCAACAGCTCCGTCAAGATCATGCGAAATAGCCCAGTGTAATGCAGAAACAATGTCGATTGGTGCATTCCGCCGAAGATGTTGACTGAATGAATCCCCAAAGTCACCTTTCTTCTGAGCGCACTCGAAGATGTGAGTAAATTTCTCATGATCGTCTTTTCCCAAGTTCTCGATGAGATTGATTGGCGATTCTCCCTTCTCATTCATGGCTGTAGGTGACGCCCCATGAAATAGTAGAAGAGCGGCAGCAGATGCACAACCAGATCGAACAGCGAAGTGTAGAGGAGTATTGCCATTCTTCGTCACAAGCTTCGGGTCTGCCCCATTATGTAGAAGAGTCAAGATAATGTCTGGAGACACTATGTTCGCGGCAACGTGGAGTGCGCTTCGTTCGTTAGTCTTTGCATCCGACTGAAGATTGACGTCGGCCCCTTTTTCCACCAAAAGTTTCACAATCTCATGATTCTCTGCTTCAACTGCGAATACAAGCGGAGTAAGTCTGTGAAAGCTTCGTGCATTGGAATCGGCTCCTTTATCGAGAAGTTCTTTGACAACCAATGTACGGTTGTGCTCGCATGCGTTGTGCAACGGAGTGCGCCACCTTGGGGATCCCTTCTGACTTCTCGCCTCAAGGCAGTCTTCTGGGTACAGGTTCAGAAGCTCGATGGCGATGTAAACTCTCTTGTCGAGAATAGCCGAATGTATGGCTTCGCCGCGATCTTTTGGTCGATTCTCAGGATCCAATCTATGCTCTCGCATGTACTTTGTATAATCCTCGGGCGTCATGGTAGCGGTCGATGAGTCTGATGAATGTGTGTAAGATTTCCTTGGGCCATCAGCTCAAGTATAGGCGGGTAAATTATGTCACGCTTTGATAACCTGAACAAGGCTTCAGTTATTTTATATTAGAGGGCTCGTTCTCGCCACTATTCAGCTGGGATGTACTGTAACGTCAATGGCGCTATGAACGTGACTTGGACCTTGTCAGCCTAAGATGATCTTCATGCAGTAGTTATTTATTGCTGAAAACCCCCGTGCTGCTTGGATTCCAAAGGCCCTCGTAAACACCACAATATGGCATTCAGCGACAAGCCGAAAAGGCATTGGATCATTCCACAGGAGTGTCTCTCTCCGGTGGATTTAGTTCTTGGAAGCATTCTCAAATACCCCAACGATCCGATCGATATACTTAATCGAAAAGAAGTTGAGCCAATTGACCCTTCAGCCATTGTCAACGAACGGGAGCAAGTAACCAAAAGCTTTACCGACGCGTTGGATACTGGCTTCAACTCCAAAATTGGAGCATCGTCTGTCCTCGCCGCTGTACTGGGCGCCTCTCCATTCATTGAAGGGAATTGGTCCAAGGGCGTATCCTTCACCATTGAAGCGAAAAACGTTCGAGCCCAACGTTTTATCCCAACGGAGCCTTACGTTAATAAGGCACTGCGCACCCCGCAAGTAGATGCCTTTGTTCGCGACTCCTTGTTTAGCGCTCCGGTATATATGGTGGTTGGAATTTCTGTCGCAAAGGCCCTATCGCGCACAGCGAGCCGATCCCACAACAGAGGCGGAGGTGGAGGTATGGGAATAGGGCCGCCAGGCACAGGAATTGAGGTGTCTGCAGAATTAACCGCAAATCATGGAGTGGAGTCATCCTATCATGACTCGGTCGAGGATGAAGTCGTTCTGGCATATCGTCTGCGAAGATTTCGCTACTCCAAGGGGAAGGATGAGTTTAAAAGGGCGAAGCAAGATGAGACCAAGCATACTCGTTACAGGCTGGAGGACAGGATGCTGCGAGTTGAGAAGGACGATGAAGAAGATGACGACGATATCTATATTCCTACCTTTTCTTATTTTGACGAAGATGATATCGTTGCTTCGGATGTGGAAATGGCAGGATTTGTGGAAGGTACTGATGAGGAAGATTCTGATGACGCCTACTAACAAACAAGTGCGGGCGGACAACTTTACGGTTAAAGAAGGGGATTGTTATATTAAACAGTTCAGGTACACGCACTCTTGTATTGAAACTCAGTGCCAGGGACATTCTTTTGTTGTTTTTTGTTTCGACTTTACATTGTTTGCTACGACAGTCTGTTTCTCAGAAGATACGATCTCATTTTCCATCGTGTCTAGGGTATGAACTCGGGTCAATCCCATACTGTTATAAACTTGAGACAACCGAATAGATTGAACCCCAAAGTCTGAAGTCTTGGCAGATCTTATGCTTAAGAGATAAGCTTGCTTGTACTAGCACTTCTCAATCCTCTCCCAGGCGGTGAAACTCCGAAGGATTCTCGGAGTCCCAAATTGGCAACTGAGGATCTATTTATACTGCCCCTGCAAGTTGGAGGCATAGAGTTCCTCCGAATATTCAATTGCTTATAAATAATTCCTTTTAAATATGTAGTTAATCCTCGTGTAAGCATCATCTGTTAAACCAGCTTCTCATTGTCTCAAGATATTAAATCACGTCAACATGTCGACCGAAGATAGCAAGCCTGAAGGCACTTATGAGGCAGGCTGCCACTGTGGTCATATTAGCCTCTCTGTGACTCTATCTCCTCCTCTACCCGAGCATGAGGTTACAAACTGCAATTGCTCCATCTGTCGTCGAGGGGGTTATCTTCTTGTTTGTTAGATTCCCTTTATTATCGGCTTCATTTAACGTGATGAGCTAACCTATATGTTAGACCCAACCCACGAGAAAGTGACATGGCACAACGGTTCAGACAAACGTGTCGCTCGATACATGTTCAACACCAAAACTCGTGATCATATGTTCTGCCCCAAGTGCGGTGCCAGCATAGGCATAGACTTTGAGAAGAAACGACCAGAGAAACCACTCTATGGTATCAGTGTACGTACTGTAGAGATGATTGGTCTGGAACCGTATCGAGTAACTGACAGCTTGCAGGTGCGACAGTTTAACAACATTGATCTAGACACGCTCCGTTATAAAAAGTTTGATGGCATGCACAAGATGGAGCCGGCTGTCGATTTATCGGGCAAGGAGGCTTCTGCTTCTGCTTCTCTCTAGGTTCTGAATTAGGGAACCTGCCAAGCATAGTTGGTGTTGCTCGTCTTGGAAAACAAGGATTGAAGGGCACCAATGAATGATCAAGATGATAGCTGAATGCTTATTGGGTTCCAAGCCATTTACGCAAGCTTTTGAGGGTGGAGACAGAGAAAAGATCGTACCATGTTTGATGTGTTGCATGTACGTTAGTGTCACTGAATTCCCTGTTAGCCTGTAGGTCTAGCCTGTAGATTCCCTGTCTGCTTGGCTCTCGATCATCGATTAGCAGTCTTGGCTTACATCTATCATGTTAATGGTAAGATGAGTGGATACAAGTATTGAGTTTGCACATGAAAAAGAGACTTGATACAGAGTACTGGAAGTGACAATAGAATCATGATTGCCTGTTCACGTCACTCAATTTGATGGCGTTCAGGAATTAAAAGCCCAGCCACGAGTGCGGGGGGTAATGGGAGCTCCCCGCTCTAGGTACCTAGCCCGCTATTAACCCGCTGTAGCTTCCCGCCACGGGTTTGACGCGGCTCTTGACATGCACTAAAAAAATGATCGACCTGGACCAAAGCTCCCTTGTTTAATCGACGTCATCGATCGACCTTAAATCATGTCTTGCTAATGGATGATTTCATGTTTCCTTGGTTGATTGCGTTTCAAGCAACCATCCCAAAAGCGATGAATCAATCGCAATGGGCCAAGTAATGCTATTTGTGTGACGCTAGGCAATTGCCCAATATTTGCTTTATCTCTTCCCCTCTCTCGCTTTCTCTTCTCTTTCTCCTTCCTCATCACCTATTATACCCAAAGCGAGCTTGCTGGGGAAGCTGATCATTAATTCAGTCCTCCAACTGCTACAATCGCCATCATGTCGCAGTTTGAGCAACAGACTGTGCCATCGGCCGGCCAGCATTACAGCGGCCGGAACCGCGTCCCCAATGTCAAGGAGTTTATGGACCAGCTGGATCAGAATAAGAAGCAACGCGATGCTGAGATTGATCAACAACTCAACCAGAACAACATCAAAGGCGAAACAAAGGACCACAAACAAAACAGAGCGGAAGCCATCCGAAATCAAAAGGATGTTCGCATGGTGCGTGATCCAGTCACCGGAAAGGATGTTGGTATCCGAGACGCAGATTTCGATTACAAGGAAGCTGTCGAGAACCCGCAGGTACGTTAATGACAGTGTTTTATATCATCAATCATCATAGCAGCTCTAACATTTGCCCAGATGTCAGTTCCCAATGAGAACCTAGGAAAGCCTGCCACTATAGCAACCTCTTCAAAACAATCTGGAGAGGAGTATCGTTACGCCCAAGATGTCACTGCGCCCCCAGACCCCATTCAGGAGGGTGCGACATCTGATGTTCCCATCCGAAGCGAGAAAACCTCTGTCGTGTTCTACAAGACTCCGTCGGTGAGCTACGAACCAATGTTTGCCATTCTTGAGCAGCGCTCCAATGTCTTGTGCGCCGGCATCTTCTGCTCCATTGTCTTCATTGGAAAGATGTTTGGTGGTCGTCTCTTGGGTCTCATCCCTCTGGGTTTCTGTGTTGCGTCCGGTGTTTTCCTGTGGACAAAGGATTTGATTCGTCAAGGCAGAGATCTCGAGTGGTCGAGCGAACAAGACCGTGGCGAGACTGCCACTGCAAACTTGATCCCTGAGTCGGTGGAATGGATGAACACGATGCTGGGCGTCATGTGGGGTCTCATTAACCCTGAGATGTTTGCTGGTGTTGCCGATACGTAAGTTGCCTGGCTCTGAGATACATGCCACATGCTAACAAAAGTAGTCTGGAAGATGTTATGGCTGCCTCTGTTCCTGGCGTTATCGAGAATGTTCGTGTCGCCGACATCTCCCAGGGCAACAACCCCATCCGCATCCTCAACATGCGCGCTCTACCCGACTCTCATGTCCAAGATATTAAAGACGAACAGCACCGACAAAACGAAAAGAACACCGACCCCGAAGAGCTTGCGGCTAACGAGCAAGCTGGGTCCTTCTACAACCTCGAGGTTGCCATCGCCTATCACGCCAAGCCTTCCGGTGGAGATATCGCCTCCAAGGCTCGCAATATGGGTATGCAGCTGGTCTTCTATCTCGGTGTCAAGGGACTTTTTGGCGTCCCATTGCCCATCTGGGTCGAACTCCAAGGTCTTGTTGCAACAGCCCGAGTCCGACTTCAGTTGACTCCTGACCCCCCCTTCCTCAAGACTCTGACCTTCACCCTCATGGGCATTCCCAAAGTCCAGGCTGGATGCACACCAATGATTGAGAAGGGTGTCAATATTCTTAATCTGCCCCTCATCTCCAACTTTGTCAACTGGGCTATTGGCGCTGCGGCATCGATGTATGTGGCGCCCAAGAGTTTGTCGCTTGATCTCGGCAAGATGCTTCAGGGTGACGACATCAAGAAGGAGACTTTGGCTCTCGGTATCATGTTCGTTCGTATTCACAAGGCCACTGGTCTTAGCAAGCAGGATGCACGCGGAAGTAAGGGCGGCGGTTCTGATCCATACATTACCATCAGCTGGAGCAAGTTCTCCAAGCCTCAATTCTGTACCCGAGTTATCCAGGATGATCTTAACCCCGTATTCGAAGAGAGCGCCGGCCTACTTGTTACTGCCGATCTCCTCAAGGCTGATGAGCAGCTATCAGTTGAGCTTTGGGACAGCGATAGATCATCTGCCGATGATGTCGTTGGCAAGGTTGAGCTCAGTATCCAAAAGCTCATTCAGCACCCTGGCAAAATGTTCCCTCAGGTTTCCAAACTCCGAGGTGTCAAGGCTGAGAGTGAAATGCCTGGAGAGCTTCACTGGGAAGTGGGCTTCTTTGGCAAGACACAGTTCCGTAAGGCTCTTCGAACGGATGGTCGGGATCTCAGTCTTCCCAAGGAACTCGCAGACAAGCCTGAGCTTCAAGAGAACAAGGGCGCTATCGATAACGCAGAGGAAGACGCCGTTATCCACACTCCTCCCGATCCTTTGTGGCCTTCTGGTGTTCTGAGCATTGTTGTCCATCAGATTGTCGGCTTGGAACTGGCCAATATCAAGGGCTCCAATGGAAAGCGAAAGGGTCGTGAGTACGAACCAGCCCGCCCTGAGGCCGGCGAAGTAAAGGAGGAGCAAGCCAAGACTCTCCCCAGTTCTTACTGCACTATCCTTCTCAACGACGACCTCATCTACAAGACTCGAACAAAGGTCGTTTCTTCTCAGCCCATCTTCAACGCAGGAACGGAAAAGTTCATTCGTGACTGGCGTTCTGCTATTGTCACTGTCGGTGTCCGTGACTCGCGCAACCGACAACACGACCCGCTCATTGGTGTTGTCCCTCTCAAGCTGACCGACATCCTACAAACCAGCAGCGAATCCACCAGGTGGTATCCTCTCGATGGAGGCATTGGCTTTGGCCGTATCCGCATTTCGCTGCTATTCCGTTCTGTCGAGCTTCGCCTTCCTCCTCCTCAGCTGGGCTGGGATATCGGAACTTTCGAGTTTATGACCAACGCTATCACAACCACTGGATATGCCCCGTCAAACCATGTCAAGCTTCGATTCCGTACTGGAGGATCCTCCGCCAGCATCGGCAAGAGTTCTTCCACGCGTGAAGCCGACGGCATGTCCTTCAACATTAGCGGCGAGAACAACAGCGAGCGCATTCGACTGCCTGTCCGTCACCGCTACAGCTCGCCCATTTTTGTGGAATTCTACCCTAGCGGTAAGAGACACGCCGACGCCTATGCTGTCCTTTGGCTTTTGGAGCTGGTTGATGGCGAGGATAAGGACTTCGACATCCCCATTTGGAAGTGTAACAACGGCCTACGACTTTCCCAGAATTATATCACCGAAGAAAACTACAAATCAGTTCCTGACATCGATATGGAGCAAGTTGGGCGACTCAGGTTCCACGGCCGCTTCTCTCCGGGAACTGACTCCGACCACATCAAGTTTGCCAGCAGTAACGACGATCGTGAGACTATCGAGACCTGGGAAGCCTGTTACGCAGAAGGTGTGCGCAAGCAGGATGTCGAGACCGAAATACCTCCTGTGATTCAGAAGCTACACGAAGAGTCGTTGACCCATGGCCGTGACGTTCTCGCTCAAGCTGATGAGAAGCAAAAGGCCAAGTGGCTGGCCAAGGACGGCACTGACTGGACTGGTGCCTTTGGCGAGGACCCGTCTGCTCTGATGTCGGTGGAGAGGCACAGTCAGGACAGTGAAGAATATGACGACTTTAACGAGGACGACTCTGATCCTGACCTTGGTATCCAAGACGGGGACACTGAGCCAACGGACCCTTCTGAGAATGGCCGCCCTTCAGTGGATAGCACAGGCACCAACGCGACAAGTGCAACAACCGATTCTCAGGCCAGCGCCAGCAGCAACAGCAAGAACCCGATCAAGAAGATCAAGTCCTACCGTTCTGACAGCCGTGACATGCACCGCAAACACCGGGGCCTCATGCAATGGCGCCCAATGCGTAACCTACAATTTGCAAAGGATGAGGCAAAGTTCGCCGTCAGAAAGGTGGCCAAGCTTGGTGCCCTAGATGGTCGAAAGCCCGATGTTGAGACTGAGGTTTAATGAGTTGGATTTCCTTTGTAGTGGAGGTAATGAACACGAAGGAGAAGGGCAAACAAACGAGATTGATGATGACACGGACGGAGTTTTCATGATTACCTATGTTGTATAATAAACACGAAGTATGGAGTCGTTTTATGCGAAATGAACCAAACCTTTATTCAATTTTAATTTGTATGCTGTGTAACCACAAACTAAATGTTGGCATGCTAAAATTGTAAAAACACGAGTTAGCTGATGTAAAAGATTTGTGACCATGTGTATTGATGTGATAACTTCTAAGAATGCTGGTTTGTTCTGGCTGTAAATCAGTCGTTCCTTTCACAATGAGACTCATGTTTGACTTCAAGGCACGTGAGCAGACGACAGCTTCGCGCCAATCAATTGTGTACCGACTTGGCCGTTTATCCTTCTTTGATAACAACCGTTTGTAAATAGGCAAACGGTATAATTCTCAACGCAAGGCTTTACTACATTTAACGATTTTACTGGGCTCATATTTTGGCATTTGACTTGCAGTCGACTGTCGCCTTACACCTTCAGCTATATCGCGTCGCACCGCGTCAAGGCGTATTAGAGTGTAAAGCATGAGCTTCAACGCCGTAAACCGCGGCAACCCTGGCCAAAAGAATGCCAAATTACCGACGCACATTACACGTTATGATTCTGTGTCGGATAGTGCGGATTCCACAGATTCCCCAGCTGGACATGCACCAACAAGTCACACCAACAGTCCATTTAAGCAACACACAGGATCCATGACATCAAATAGCCGGTCCGGTCTTGTTGCTTCTCTGAAAAGGTCGCCAGCGCGACTCAACGCTGATGGAGAGGTTAGCGATGAGGATGATGGCTTTGATGGGCCGGTAATGTCAGATTTGACGCAACGGGGAAGACCTAGCACGTTATCCAAACTAGCCAACGTCTCGAGGACGTCTGAGCCAGATGAAACGCAGACTGGTGGTTCCAGCAATGCAATGTCGACAACACCGGCGCGAGGAAGAGGGAGACCCAAGGGATCAACGAACAAACTAAAAGGGCTACCAGGAACAGCTGCAGCTGGTCGGCAGGCCCGACAAGTCAAGCCGCGGCCCTATCCCGAAGGCTTCGTCGGCTTTCCTAAACGACGAGGACGGCCGCCAAAGCCCCAGCCACCTCCTCCGAGAGAGCTTTACAATCGGACCAACGTTCAGTTCTTCCCCTTTCTGTGTGAGTGGATGGATTGCAAAGCTGAGCTGCACAACCTTGAGACACTACGCCGGCACGTCTACAAAGTTCACGGCGACTCTGTTGAGTGTCTGTGGGGAAAGTGTGGGCGTCTGGAGGAACCTCCAGAGTTTGAAGATGATGAGGGGTTCAACGACCATGTCGAAGAGGCGCATCTAGTACCTTTATCGTGGCACGTTGGCGACGGACCAAATAACCTTGCAGAGCGGGGTTTGAAGAAGGAGGAGAAGAATGATGACGATATACCAGATTATCTTAAAGATGAGCATGGAAATCAGGTGACGCCTTCGATCCGAGACCAAGAGGAGGAGGATTTGTTGACATGGAGGAAGAACCGTCGCAAACTGAAGGAGTTGCTTATACGTATGAACGATAATCTTCCCGACCGGGACGACGAAGAGGGGGACGCCAAGCAGCAAGATGCTTGAGTTACTCAACCGATGAGGAGATTTTAGCATCTAACAGTGCCGACCGGTCTAATGCACCCCGAAAGTGAGATTCAAGGTTTGATTTTGGCTATCATTAGCCAAAGCTTGATACCAGTCAGCATGGCATTGGTGGTAAGAGGTCTATGTCAACCGAAACCTCTCATTATGTGGATGATGACTTGACGAGCCTTGAGGGGGACGCATAATCTCACTATTCGCATACCATTCACCTATCCTGCATTCATGATTGGATCTTTTCGAAGCCCGAGAGGCTTGAAGTCAATATGAGCAGCCGCGGCGAACTAATACCGCCGAATTACTTTTGCATGATTTCACACAATGAGGTCGAAATTACAATTCCCCGATCGTCCGGCTATCAGGGCTGAGGAGGCGCTCAGCTGAAATATCCCAGCTTACACATCATTGGCATTGACACACGAAAAGGTTTATCCAGTCCCGAATATCCAATATGGAGGGACGGGATCTTGCATCAGATCGGCGCTGATCACCTCATGGCTTTGGGACTTTGGCAACATAACCAATCAATTTTAATTATTAGGAAAGAGAGTAAAATGCAATAACTTTAGCCGTGTGTGTTTGATCCCGAACACCAAAATTCAACCCCCAATCCCACCAATTAAGTACCAGAAAAAAACAATTGCGTATTCCATCAGTCGGCCAATTTCTTGGGACTAGCTACTAACTCAGAGAGGATTCTGGACCTGGATGAGACCAGGAGCAGCCAGAGTGTAGTTTGGAACGTCGTCAGGAGTGGAGATGTTGCAAGAAGTAGTCAAGGCAGCGTGGGAGAAGCCTGAAGCAACGAGCTCGAAGAAGGGGAACATGGCATCAAGAGTGACAGAGTTTCCGTCCCACTTGACATTCTCGGCCTTGACACTGTAGGGGAGCTGCTGGCCAACAGTGTAGGTGATGTAGAGATCCTCGCCCTTGTGGGACTCCTTGAGTTCAGCACTGAAAGAGATACTCTGATCCTTGGGCTCCAGAACACCAATGGCACCACCATTGACCATCAGGCCAGGGAAGATGGGGAGCTTGATCTGAGAGATGTCCTCGGTGCATGATCCAGGCACGACAAAGGCCTGGAGAGCAGACCAGGCAAAGGCGGCGGGGACAGTGGTCAGGAAGGGGGACTCAGATGGGACCTGGTCGAGATAGAGACGGTAGAAGCCGTTCTGCTCACCCTCCTGGCCAATGACGGATGAGATGAGGCGTACCACCTCATGAGCACCCTCTTTGCTGAAGATGACATTTGCGTCTTGGAGAGCACCGAGGACAGCATCGGTAAAGGTACCGGCCAGCAGGATAGCTGTCTTGAGATCGGTGGTGGGGAATTGGTACTTGCAAGGCGAAGGGGCGAACTTGCCCGCTGACTTGAGAGTCGCCAGTGCACCAAGAGCGTGCTGCTCCTCTTGCTATTGTGGAGTGTCAGTCATCTGGTACAGGTAAGCGGCGATGTCTTGCAAGTGCACTTACAGCAATGATAGTCTTCAGAATCTTCTCGGCCTCTGCCTGCTTATCGCTGTCTACCTTGAAGCCCTCTACGTTATGTGTGACGTTGTAGAGCAGAGAACTAAAGTAGGCAGTCTCAAAGAGCTCATTAAAGGCAATGAGCTGGAAAGCTACTGTGGAGCCATCACCGAGAGAGGTGGGCAGAGGAGCTCCAGGGAGCTTTCCGCCAGCTTGAAGGCTGATGGCATTGAGCTGCTCAGTATCGGGACTGGGAAAGCCGTTAGACGAGGGGATCCTGTAGGATCGAGGCAGGATGCCAGCCAAGGCAGAGCTGATGAGGCCTGCAGAGGCAAAGAGAGTGGAAAAGTGCATGTTTGCTTCAGAGCAGAGAGGGAATGTTGGCTATGTTGGAAGTGATGTTGAGAGAGAGTGAAGGATGGGTAATTAGGCAACTGAAACTGTAGAGTGAATGTAATGCTGTGTAATAAAGATGAGAGAATCTTTGAGGGGAGGTACTTGAGGAGGTATATATAAGAGAGAGTTGACAGGGTCAAGATGGTTTGGCGAGACACACGGCGTACGCCGAGGCTGAGGAGAAAAGGGTCTCTCAGCTGGTACCAATTGAGTTCATGGCGAGGTTGCCTCTGTGAGGAGTTTGAAGGTATCATGACGACATGTATCTCACTGAGAGAATGCAACGAGATTGGATCTCTTCGAGTCTAAGCTCTCACAGCTCCCGAATGAACGGCGATGTTGCATCCTCTACTGGCCGAGCTAGCGACTTAGATCAGAGTCAGCGCGGTTAAGACGGCCGTGGCTTCAGAGTCCGTCTAGCACCACAACACAGCATATAGCGTAGCTATTCCTAGGGTAGGATCGGAGAATAGCGGTAGCGTGAAGAGACGATGTTACCTTGGATCGTTCTTCGTCATAGACAGGAAGTGATCAATTGGGTCTGGGTGTTGATCAATCATGGCTGTCTGAGTTATCTTTGAGTTGGTACTCTGATGTTACGATTATTATTCATACCGGCGAGTTTACTTTGACTGTGGAACTTGTCAAATAGGACAGACAAATCATCAGAAGATATTTATTGAATCTGCACAAGGTAATACATGCATGACCTGTTTCACTACCTTTGGCTCGGCTCTTCTGCCGTGTGGCTGAACGCCATTCAAATAGTAAGCACAGCTAAGAAGAGATGGATGTGAACATGTCAAAATGTACTCCGCCCCACGGCTTCATGAATCCCCATTTCTAGTGCCAACCTTGGGATCCAAAACGGACTGGTAAGGCTTAGACTATACTATTTTCTGAGAGGACCGGGGAGTAACGACAACGAAGTTCTTATGTTGCAACGGCTCTTGGGTTATCCGGTACTAAATAGGGACTTTGGTAAGCGGCGAGTGAAACGCCATCAGATCCTGGCCTCTCTATCTCGTATACTCGGAATGTTGTCTTTGCTTTTAGACAATCTTGTCTTGTTATGACGGGAGAGTGAAGTCGTGATGGGACTTATATTTGAGAGTTCACCATTAGTCTTGCAGTGGTCATAATTTGGGTTGCATGAGTTAGGCCTATGAACATAAAGGATGTCAGCACTTGGATGGAGTCGAAGTAAGAACTCAAAGGCATTGAAGTCAATCATGCCTTGTGTGTCTGGAGCGATTCTATGGTGCTGAAAATCCTTTCCGAGTTCGACTGCCTCTGTGTCCATTTCGAGTCGAAACTCTGTCGATGCTTCATAACGAGTTAACGCTTAGGTTACACGTGCTCTAGTAATGACAGTTGTATCGTTTAACCATAAACATAGCCAACAATATTAAATTGATGCAGGCTGTGGAACGTTCTAGTGTGGTCTAACGTGCAAGCTATGAGTTCGGCTTATAGTTTTATCAGAGGTAGGCCATCTCACTCACGGCGACTGGGACTGAGTAATTTTTCAAGTTCACACGCTGTATTCCGTTCCTTAGACTAACTTATATGTTGCTGAAACGTCTAAAGCCTTAATTATTGTTGATGCTTGCTGAACATAAGACGAGTAACGGTTCTGCGGTTGATAGGTTGGTAACTTACACCAAGCTACACAAGCAACTTGCTTGCTGTCTCGTATAGTCGGATGTCACTTGTGATTTGACGAATGCACATTATATCGCAAATGTTCTTTAGTTTAATTTCGACTTGATTCAGTACAGAGGATGATTCTCATGCAAGTCTAGGCAAACATTGTGTTCATAGGTTCATTGCCTCACTTACCTTTCATGATGTGACCAACTTGACGACAACTTTACAGGTTATCTGTATAAGAGGACCAAAAGCGCCTTGTCTCAAGTCCTCAAAGCAATCTACTCGATATGCATGACATTTGTTTTTTACACTTGCGGTGGGCATTGGGCTCATTTATCTCATTTGCACATCTCCAACCAACTTGAGAGTAACTTACTGTTGGTCCCATCCTTGCATTCTTAATGCATATACCCTGCTACCCTGTCTCAACTGTAAATATCATTTGATAGACACAGCCAACATCAAAGTTGATGAAACATGTCCCCACCGCATCCCTGAACCCTGGCGCTTATGAGCGTCTCCAGATGAGTTAGGCGCTTAGAGCAATGCCAGGCATTCTTATGAAGTCCCATCAGCCCATGCAGTTTTTTTCGATTGAGGTACTGTGATTAAAAGCTTTAATATATAATTATTTACTTTGAAAATGCTATCATCGTTGCGCCGGGTCTTCCGCACCAAGTCTAGCCTCGAATCCAAGACTAAAGAGAAGCCAGCTTCTGAGACATCGCAGAACCCTTTAGATCGAAAGCGAACGACATATCTTTACTCTGGTGTACATATTCTACATAAGTCCGAAAACGATGATGTTGAGTAAGTCTTGACTGTTTCAGAGTGCTACTATCTTCCATCTGACTGGATCCCTATAGTATCGTATTTGTTCATGGACTCAAAGGAGATTGTTATAAGACCTGGAAAGCTGGAAATGCAACTGAACCATGGCCGAAAACACTGCTTCCACTCGAGCTAGGAACTGCTCGAGTTCTGACTTACTCTTATGATTCGACTGTTACGGGTAAAGGAGATGTTCCCTCCCAGAACCGAATCTCAAATCATGCACAAAATCTATTAGCGGCTCTTGCTACGCTTCGACAAAATGATGATACAGTGAGAGACATAATAACTCTTCCTACCTTCTACGGTAAACTGATATCTTTAGAGCGAGCGTCCTATTATCTTTGTCTGCCATAGTCTCGGTGGGCTTGTATGCCAAGATGTAAAGCTTCCTCCTTGAAAGCTCTGTTGGACATCTCAACTCACATTAATAGGCACTTGTCATGGCACATGAGCGGGCTCAGCAACACCTAGAAGACATAGCTAATTTTACAAGAGGTGTTATTTTTCTCGGGACACCGCACCGCGGATCCAGCCTTGCCAAAATAGGAGAACTAGTCTCACGCTCTTATGGAATGATCAAAGAAACCAATACCGACATCGTGAGAGTTCTCACGGAAGACTCCGAAGTCCGAGCTCGAATCCAAGACAGCTTTCTATCACTTATCAAGATGCGGAGCAAGAATGAGGCAAGTATGATTGACATCACTTGTTTCTACGAAGAATTGCCCACCAAGAGACTTGGTCTTATCGTTCCCAAACACTCCGCTATACTACCTGGCTATACCGCTATAGCCATACATCGAAACCATGCTGAGATGACAAAGTTCTCCAGTTCTGACGAACCTGGGTTCCAATATGTCTCTGGTGAGCTGAAGCGTTGGATGAAAAGAATACAGCAGAACCCGAGCAAGTTCCAAAAGCAGGCCGTCGCGCATTGTAAGCCGAAACGTTCAACCTGATATTACACTACTAATTCTCTCCAGTCATGGTTCCATATACGCACAATGCAGACTTTGTGGGACGTGCTGAGATTCTCGAACTGCTGAAGAGTCAACTCGCTTGTCTAGATACTGCATCACATAACACGGAACATCGAAGAGCTGCACTCTACGGTCTTGGCGGAGTCGGGTATGCCTATTGACTACTACTCGCAGATTAAATTACTGACTTGATATAGGAAAACTCAGGTCGCCATCGCTTACTCATATTGGCTTCAAGGAGTTTCCAAAGACACGTCAATATTTTGGATTCATGCTAGCAGTGCAGAGCGGTTTTCTGAAGGCTATGCCAACATTGCAAAACAGTGCAATATTCCCGGCTACCGAGATTCAGGCTTCGATGCTTTAACATCAGTCAGGGACTGGTTGGAGAGCAAAGATAGCGGAAAATGGATGATAATCATCGATAACGCCGACGATATGCAGATGTTTGTTCCACAGACAGAAGATACGACTAAAGATCGTAGCTTGGGCCAGTTCATACCCGATTGCGCAAACGGCACTGTCCTAATCACAACCAGAAATATGCAAGTGGGCTCAAGACTTACAAAGGGGAAACACCCGATCGAAGTAGGCAAGATGGATGAGCACGAATCGACACAACTTTTACGTCGAGGGTTGCAATATGGAGATGAGACATTAATGGATCTGCTACAACTTTCATCCCGCTTGGAGTTCCTCCCTCTTGCGCTGGTACAAGCTGCTGCATTCATACGAGAGAATTGCATCCCTGTCAGCGAATACCTCGAGCTCCTTAACGGAAGCGAGAATGATGTCGTGGAGCTACTGAGCGAAGAGTTTGAAGTTGGAGGCAGAGACTCAGATACTCCTCGACCCGTCGCCCAGACTTGGATGTTATCCTTTCAACAAATCAAGCGCAGATATCCATTTGCCGGCGAAGTTCTTTCTTTGATGAGTTGGTTTGATCGCCAAGCAATACCTTTGGAGTTTCTCGAGTTTTACGGCGAAGGAAAAAAGCGTGCAGAGTCGAACATCAGGATGCAGCTTGTTAAAGCGTTGGGACTCCTCAAGGCCTTCTGCTTCGTTCGGACTGAGCTGGGTGGCAATTATAACATGCATCGCCTCGTCCAGCTGGTTACGAGAACTTGGTTGACGCGAGAGGGTACCGTGACTGTGTTCGCAAGGGAAGCCTTACTAGCCGTGTCTGAGTTCTACCCGTATGGTACTTTTGAAGACATAGATACCTGCACAATCTATCTTGCGCATGCGACGTCAGCCCTGCGAGCGCCGATGACCGAATCAGAAGAAGACAGACTGCTCAGGGCATCGATTCTACACAGACTGGGGGGATACTACCTGTACCAGGGTCGATACAACGAAGCAGAGAAGCTTCAGGAAGAATCAATTGCCATACGAACGGAATTGCTAGAGGAGGACCACCCGGAGACTCTCGTTGTTATGTCAGATCTTGCAGCTACGCTGTGTGACCAATACAGACTCGACGAGGCCGAGGTGCTGGAGGTTCGCATAATGGAGACATGGAAGCGTACTCGTGGAGAAGAGCATTACCAAACTCTGGATGCCATGAGCAACTTGGCTGTTACATTAAGCAGTCAAGGACGCCCAGGGGAAGCAGAAGCCCTGAATCGGCATGTGATGGAAGTGCGGAAACGCATTCTTGGTGAGGAACATCCTGATACACTCATCAGTATGAACAACCTATCAAAGACATTGCTCGACCAAGAACGACCCGAAGAAGCAATCGGCATACACAGGCACGTTTTGGAGGTCCAGAAGAGGATTCAGGGACCTGAGCATCCTGATGCCCTGCTAAGCATGGGCAATCTTGCACGGTCTCTGTTCTCTCAAGGGGATCTTGGCGAGACGGAGGAATTACAAAAGGAAGTTATGGATATGACAAAACGAGTACTGGGGGAAGAACATCCAATGACGCTCTTGAGCATGCAGAATCTTGCGGATACATGGAGGTGTATGGGCGAGTTTTGTGATCCGGCCATGTCTATCAGAATCGAGGTGATCGGCGATGCTCTGGCTTTGTATAAAGAATGCGCTCGACTGCGTGAACAGCTTCTTGGACCTGGGCATGCAGATACGCAAGAGACTTACGCTGTTTTGGAAGTATGCCAGGAATTACTCGATCGCGCCATAAAGGAGTTGAATGCTGCTTCCACAGAGGTAGATAGCAATGTGGTATTGTAGCTGGTTGGAGAAGAGGCTACTACTGAGAGACCCCTATTTAGATATTTAGATGGTCGCTTGTTTAGGGGGGCAACCGCTTACTTCATTCTGTTGAGGCTTCAGAAGACAGACTTATATAGCAATATTGTTTACAAAAATTCATTGCAGTACTTTGTTCAATAGCAAAGGAGAAGCAAAAGGCAAAAACATACAACAGCGGGGATTCGCTGGTCGTCACCGACCCAACTACTAATCCGCCCCTTACCAGCTTATCTATGGGAGAGCGGACGGGATCCCGAGTTCTCTGATAGGTATGGTCGTATGTACCAGAGAGTATCTTATCAAAAGCTATAAGCTTGAGTGAAGGCGATGAGCAGCCAGACGCCCCGTTGTTGCAAACGAGGACATGATGACTCTGAGGGGAAGACACATAATACCCCAAGTACTAATCACGGTGCAGTTGATACAAACTTGTTCACAAAGTTGGTTATTAGCGCTTTATGGAAGTCTTATACTACGACTGCCTAGCCACATTGCTCTGCGCTTGTAGCATCCCTTCTTGGTGCTTCGTCTTGCTCTTAAACACTCCAGATTACTCTGGCGATGAGGTTGGAACTGAGCTCATATTCTAACTCGTGAATCTCCTCGAACCACCACTGCATCTGGGTATCTTGTGTTTCATCCATAGCGCCTGTAATGGGACCAAAAAGGTCTCAACCAGTGACGAATGGAATCATTACGTTGAGCAAGTAGATGTGCTGGTTCCGTATCCTTCCAGGATCCCCTTCTCTCCCTCTACTTCCCATGATCCCTGGTGGTGATCACGGGAGACCCAACTCCGGATGGAAAGTCCTGCGATCCATTCGAAAACGTGAACCAAACCGAATTCCACCGTAATCAACATCCAAATTTTAATTTTAATGCCGAATACCCGTATCAATAGATATGTAATAGCACACATCAAGTGAGTCCTCCCTCGAATGCATTTCTCAGCCTCCTCTTCCTCTTTTGAACGAGGACTGGGCGAGAATAAACCAATTCGATCGGGGATGCGAATGATCCTTGACTGCATGTAATACCCTCGAGAGTGCTTGGTGCTCACCGAAGGCTTGATGACATTGTGGTGGGCTTCGATGTCCATTGTGTTGGCAACGTTTGCTAGCTGTCAGATCTCTTGTGATGTGTTTGAGGGGTTTTCTGGCGAAACGGTTATTTCCAAGTGTCGTATATGATAGGGTTGATATGAGGCTCACCATGAAAATAGCTCCGAGGCACTGCAGCCTTTTCAGATACTATAAACTTTGGTCAGACATCTCTATCTGTTCAACTTTGGTGATTGAGATAGACATTGAATATTGAGCTTGAAAATTCTCTTCGAATCCAATAGAATGCCTATGTGCTTGACCTGAAGTTTCTTTCAGCAAAATTATCAAATAAAAGGCACCCATTCCTCCATTCCTCCACCACAACTGAGAACTGCACCTAACCAGAAGACTAGAACTTGTCGAGGTCCCATATTTGCAGTACGTTGGGCTGCACATGCTTAGATTGTATTTATGAGAACATACGTAGTTTATATCAATCACTTATTCCTGCCATCATTTCGATGTCCTGGAAGACTCATGGCAAGAGCACAAACAATGAGGCTTCAATAAAGCCTGCCTAATTAACTCGGATGTACTTCGGTCACGCTGAGATATGAAATATGTTTGGTTCAGAGCTAACAAAGATGTCCATTCTCAGAAAGCTCAAACTCGAGGGTCTTTTGCACAGCAGTAGGCAGGTTGGACACAACCAAAGTTCCATTGAGCACTCATCTTGTGTGAATGGAAGTGGCTGAGCTGAAAGTCTCCTCCACCATCAACTTTGAGCTAAATTACACTGTACCTACCTACTATCTACCTTAGTAGGTAGATAGATGACAATGATGAGCCCAATGCCCTCACACTATAAGAAACAATGTTACTTTCGTACTTTTGTTTGGGTTTGTGACGACGACAAGCCCCACTGATGAAACATGGTTTTGAAATCGTCGAATTCACGTGTTACTGCCAATCGTGCTGAGTTTCCCTGGGAACCTGAGCAATCAAGAGCAGCTTGTGGCGGACATTTTGCCTTGACATCATGCGTTTGGTTGAGGCTTACCTCGAACCAGTGTAGAAAGGTGATGGAGGCATGCATGAACATGCGCATTGTCTGGTCGTTGCAATGGGTAGTTAGGTTTGTTTCATGATCCAGGTAGCACAGAAGCATGGTGGACCAGTGTTGATGATCCTTGACCCGTGGTCGAGCCTCAATCATGTCACTGCTTCCAGGGTAGGGGCATGAGCCACGAATATCATCCGAACATACAACCGCGATGAACAACCCTGGGGCTTTGGTGGTGTCGTGAAGGCTGGAGTTTTTAAGACGACGGGGATCAGTACTAGATCCCGAAGCCACATCTAAGAGCTTTAGTTGATGTTAGGTCCAAAGGTAGACAGGAAAGATGCTTTGCAAGTTGTTTGGCGTGATGCTGCAGCCAGGGCATTCCCTGGACCCTGCTCAGCATCCCCCACGACATGACGTTCTAATTATGGCTCATGGGGTCGCCTCATTCATTCGAAAAGTCCTTTGCTCTCTGATCTGTTGTCAGGAAAGAGATGCAAGGCACAGAACAATCTGCAGGTTAGAGGAACCAATGTTGGGAACTACAAGGATTCTATTCCGATCAGGTTAGGACGTCGGCGCCTCTTGATTCTAGTGCAACGACCGACTTAAAACTTACCGTCTTATTAGTGTAGTGGCTCGATCGTAGCCCGAATACCTAAATGGAAGACAACACTCACGACTTGCCTGATAAACCTCTCCTTTTTGCTAGACACTTGGGAGATATTGAATGATCTGGCAAAAGAGGAGGTTATTACTTATCGCCTGCGGTGTTCTCTCACCGGAGTTTGCGGGTAATTCAAGGACACCGAGTTGCCGGAGGCGAGAAACAGCTTTGTAAGATGGATAAAAGCCAAGCGCACTAGAGCTAACGTTGTCAAGACCAAGGCTCCATCTCATCGCAGGCCAACAAGACCCTCTGACCCCCTCTAAGCCACAAGGCGAGGCGCTGGAAGAGCTACGCGAAGGCTAGGAGTACTGATGTGAGCTTAGCTGTACCTTAGTACTCTGTACAGCCTGGAGACTCTTGTACCTGTGTATATCGAGACATTGACAGAAGCAGGCAGTCCTTGGGGTATCATAGATAATATCAATTCAATCTAATTGAATTAGATACTCTGTACCCTAAAGTTTAAGGACCAAGCTCAGGTAGGTCCGAATTCACCCTGGTGGGCAGTGAAGTAATTAATGGACGGGAGTGAAGGACGGGAAAGACAGTGCGGCCAATGCCGACGGGATCTTGATTAGTAATGCCTCAGGCAGAAATCCTTCCGCCGCCCCCATTCCCATTCCATGGCCCGTTCCCATTTCCAATCCAATTCCCAAATAAGTCCAAGTCCAAGACCCAAGACCAAAACCAAGACCAGGACTAGGACCCAGACTCAAAGACCCATAGACATAGCCCGACCCAGTACAAGGTCTCAAGGCCAGCGTCATTCTTCTGAGGCTCTGGTGTCTTCTTTCCTCCCTTTTTTATTCTTCTTATCAATAGTGTTGCCGCTCTTACTTGTACAGCAGCTTCATCCGCCCCATCTTAAAGTCAATCTCGACTTTATATATTTCATCCTGTTGAACCATTGCGATCCCACGTTAGCGCGACTTCATTGCGCAACGACTCCTCCGCACGTCGATCTTCTCTTTGCCTTGACATCACAGCAACGCCCTTCTTTCGTCCCCCAGCCGCTTACTCCATCGAATATGGAAGCGAATCTATAATCGAAAACAAACCAAGTCTGTTTCCGTCTCCACCTATCCCGCCGTTTTCAACAAAGCTACCGCCGCTATGCCTTCTCAAAAGAACTCCAACGGCACCGGTCAGGTCAGCCACCGTCTGCGCAATTTCTTCCGCATGAACACTGGAGGTAGTACCGGCAGTGCCTCAAGCGATAAGGAAAAGGACAAGGACAAGGAGAAGAACTCGGCCTCTACCACACCCGATCCCTCGAAACCTCGTCACACAAAGTTCTTTAGTAATACAGTTGGCCGCCTGCGCGCACACACCGTGGCAAGCGAGGGCAACCAGCTTGAAGAAGCCATGAGTCCTACAGCTCACGCCAACCCTTATTTCGCCCATCAAGGTCAACCAGGACTGCGTCACCATAATTCCGACTCTGTTCCTCCGAGCCCCCCGGATACGCCAAGTCTCAAAGTCCATGGTCCCGATGGCACTCCTGCAACCGACCAAACTACTAGCGAAACTAAGGAGGAGCTTGCCCGGAGACTTAGAAGAGTCGCCAGCGCACCCAATGCTCAAGGCTTATTTTCCAAGAACGACCCCAATAACGAGCGTCCCGCGACTGCCGAGCTTGGCAAAGATCCCCTTCTTACAAGTTCTGGCGCGCTTGGCCTTATAGAGCCGGCCAAAACTCCACAGAACGAGGAAATGCCTACCCATGCCAACCCCGAAGACATTCTGGCCGCTCTGCCAGCTCCTAATATGTCAATGGCCTTCCGCCGAACGTACAGCTCTAATTCGATCAAGGTCCGAAACGTTGAAGTTAGCCCTTCTAGCTTTGACAAGATTAAGCTTATCGGAAAGGGAGACGTTGGCAAGGTGTACCTTGTGAGGGAGAAGAAGAGCAGCAGGCTATATGCCATGAAGAGTATGTTAACGTCACAAATCTACACATGCGACCGTGCCTAACTGTCTGCAGTACTTAGCAAGAAGGAAATGATCAAGCGAAACAAGATCAAGCGAGCTCTCGCAGAGCAGGAAATCCTCGCGACAAGCAACCATCCCTTCATTGTCACTTTATACCACTCTTTCCAGTCTGAGGACTACCTTTATCTGTGCATGGAGTACTGTAGTGGCGGCGAGTTCTTCCGCGCTCTCCAAACACGCCCTGGAAAATGCATTCCCGAGGAGGATGCTCGATTCTACGCCGCTGAAGTGACAGCAGCGTTGGAATACCTGCATCTTATGGGATTTATTTACCGTGATCTGAAACCAGAGAGTATGTTGCGAAATCATGCTTACAAATCTACCGCTGACCATCTTTATAGACATTCTGCTTCACCAATCGGGTCATATTATGCTTTCGGACTTTGACTTGTCCAAGCAGTCAGACCCTGGTGGCAAGCCGACTATGATCGTTGGCAAGAATGGAGCTCGCACGGATGCCTTACCGACCATCGACACACGTTCATGTATTGCCAACTTCCGAACCAATTCTTTTGTAGGCACAGAAGAGTACATTGCGCCGGAAGTGATTAAGGGTAGTGGCCATACAAGCGCAGTCGACTGGTGGACGCTTGGCATCCTCATTTACGAAATGCTTTACGGCACAACGCCTTTCAAGGGCAAGAACCGTAACGCAACTTTCGCAAACATCTTGAGGGAGGACATTCCCTTCCCTGATCATGCTGGTGCACCGCAGATCTCCAAGTAAGTGATATGCACACGAGCCAACTTGAACTGTTTTCTAATCAAGCAATAGCCTCTGCAAATCTTTGATAAGGAAACTACTCATCAAAGACGAAAATCGACGACTTGGGGCCCGAGCCGGTGCATCTGACATCAAGGCACATCCATTCTTTAGAACGACACAATGGGCACTGATTCGACATATGAAACCACCAATTGTTCCCCACGCTGGACGAGGAGTTGATACCGTCAACTTCCGAAACGTGAAGGAGAGCGAGAGTGTTGACCTTTCGGGATCAAGGGCGATGAACCTGAAGGGAGTACCTTTGGACAGTGGACTGGCTACTCCAGGCGGTGAAATTGCCGATCCATTCCTCGAGTTTAACAGTGTCACATTGCATCATGACGGCGATGACGATCACCACCGCTGATTTTGAAGTACCGACTTCGAGTTTTTAGGAAGTTCGGGACACTGTTATTACCGGTTGACCTCGATCATTAATTGGACATGTCGTCGTACGTATACGCATGGTTTTACGATCTGGAATTCTTGCACTGGGGCGTCTATTCTTTTTTGCTTTTTTCACATCACTCCACACACTTGACACTCCTTAGGACGGTTGCTGCTTAGAAGGGAAGGAAGAGAAAATCAAGAAAGAAAGAAAGAGGAGACAGATGAAATGGAGCGCGAGTAGGCGAAGCCAAAGCATTTGGAGAGTCAAAGAGACAAAACAGGAAGTCTTCACATCCTATGATTGTCGTTGTCAAAATGGCGTCTGGTCAGGCGTTTAGGGAAGAGCGGGAAAGAGCCATTTTATGTAAAGTTACCGTTCAATAAAGATGACGAGCCATGCACGAACGAGGGCTATTTTACATAACAGAACTAGCGGGATATCCCTGATGTGAAATGTGGGAATGTGCTGGTGAACAGATCAATATGTATGACTCCTGATAACTCAGCTACAGACTCAAGAGATTTAGATTCCGTCAAATGGCTACTGCAGGCTATTTATGTAATCCCATTTCGCAGGTGAATATGTCGCGTGGTGAGACTCCTCCATCGTCTGGGTCATCTGGGCTTTGGAATAGTCGGCACATGACCATACAGACACTTGCTCATGGAGGCGCAAGGGAACATCTGCCTAGCTGAGACATTTCAGGACCCTGGAATGCTCGAGATAAAAGAACATCTGCCTGGGAAATTATGGAGAAGTTATGATGTGAGAAGTTCTCTCATGACGTGAATTATGCTCATGGGGTCTTGGAAAGAACGACGGCTAAAGATTGAAAAAGACTGAAACTCCCCCGTTTTGGACTTAAATCGGTCTCAGTAGGAATATTATTGACACATTACTTAACTAGCCTTGTTTCATTTTCGGTGATTTAAAATTAATCAAGACAGCGAGAACCGAAATGTCACGATACCCTCCGGCTCCGGAGCCTCGACACCGGACGACTCGACGGCGATCCTCAGAGCGGGGACTGTATGGTGCTTATAGACCATACCTTCTAGAATGGAATGCGCAAAGTTGTCGACAGAAGGATATATCTACAGTGGAGGAGTTCCAGGAAGAGATGAGCCTTGTGGAGAGACCGGGCTGGAGAAGAATCGCTCTTGTAAGAGGTGAATGCGACATGGGTGCTATACTTGGCATGGAGCTGGATAAGAAAAGAGGAGGATGGGTTTGGGAATTTCCAGAGACGGAAACAAGGAGGAGGAAATCGGAAGAGAGCGATAACGAGACCAAAGAGAAGGACGACGACAGTGATTCCGATCAGGACGAGGGGATTAGGATCTGTCGTGCATCACTCATGACCAGGGAAAGACTTCCTATTCTACTGTTCGATGGCCTTCCGTTTCGAATACCGTCACGGCCTTATAGACCTTCCAGGATACCAAGCAACACAGTTCCAGACAGAAGTAAACAAGGGAAACGAGCCCCAAAACGATCAGAGCTGGAAGACTCCCTCTGGCAAGCACTCGTTGATATTCGACCCATAGAAGACCTTGTGGCAGAGCTCATCTATGACACATGGCTTCAAAAACTCGACTCGTTGCCTCCCCTAGGATCCGATTCGGTAGACGTTCAATGGACCATCGCTCGCGCACTGGAAACGAATGCCGATACCACACGAAGCATGGAGCGACGAGGCGACTTTTGCAGCATCACATCTACTGACTGGGCAAACCTTGCCGAGCGTCTTCAAAGACGAATACAAATCTCTGTTACAGTGGCTCTTCAATCGCACGCTCAGCAAGCACAAGATGAACCTAAAGATGCAAACGCCCGGAGCCTCGACCGCATAGCGTATCTAGGTGGTCTTTTGCTTCCATTAACGGTCGTATCCGGAATATTGTCCATTGAAAGCACTTATGGTCCGGAGGGTTCGTCATTTTGGGTATTCTGGCTGGCATCAGGTTTGTGTTCTATCATTGCACTCCTCGTCATCTACGCCGACCATCTCCGAACACTGGATGTGTGGATCGAAGTAGCGGCGAGCGAGATCCTTGATTTGGATCACAACAAACGATTCCAAGCAAACCGGACACCGCGAAGAAGGGAATATCACAGTAGTGGAGATCCAGAACGTGGAGAGGCCAAGTTGACAACGGCGTCGGATGGAGGGATATACGTGGTGCAGCATCGGGGAGATGGAACGAGAGGTAGGACATGGAGGAGGAAAAGGTTGGGGTGGCTCGGGGCCATGAAGAAGATGAGTGGATGGTATGCGTGGAGGGGAAGCCCTGGGTTGGAGTTTAGGATGCCAGGTTGGGAGAGAAAGGTGAGGCATTTGGTATGGTGATTGGTATGACTTGCGATAGAGAATAGACTATAGACACATCGGCATATCTGTATGTACAATAGACCATCACACAAAATAAGGGGTCATACTGGATTGATGTTTTGAACTTGACTAGGAAATCGTATCCCGCCTTCGTATTAAAAAAGATATTCCGTTTCATATCATTCGAACCTCCAGTAGATCCTCAATTCGTTCACGCACGCAATCATGCCATGCTTCATCCCATGGACTCAAATTTACACGCGATCCACACTGGAGCGACGTCCACCAAGACCAATTTTATCCTTGCCATCCATCCACGGTCGTAGGCACTCTGGCACAGCGACAGTCTTTGCCTCCTCATCCCATCCGTTCTCCAACAGAGCTGCTATCACACGAGGAACAGCCAGGGCAGTGCCGTTGGCGGTCCAGGGGAAAGCGAGCTTTCCATCAACGCGAGTTCTTGTGCCAAGGCGGCGAGTCTGGTAGTCGGTGCACATGCTAGCTGATGTGACCTCGCCCCAGTTGTCGCGACGGCTGGGGAAGAAGGCTTCCATGTCGATTTTGCGAGTTGCTGAAGCGCCGAGATCGTGGGATGGCATGGAGAGGATACGGCAGTGAAGTCCAAGGGAGGAAAGAATCTCGGTTTGCATGTCGAGCATCTCATCAAAGATATCCTGAGCGGCGTCTTGGTCTGGTGCTGTCCAGGCAAACATTTCGACCTTGGTGAATTCGTGTACGCGGTACAATCCCTTGGTATCAGCACCACGGGCACCAGCTTCAGCGCGATAGCAGCGGGATACGGCAACGCGCTTGAGAGGGAGATCTTCAGGGTCGATAGTGGTGTTGGCCTTCATTCCAGCAAGGGCGATTTCCGAGGTTCCCGTCAGACACATCTCGGGGACACCACGCTCAGCATCCTCAGCGGACTGAGCGATAGTGTAGACTTGTTGCTCTCCGCTCACATCACGGGGCTGGAATCCACAGGCAGCACCGATGTGGCTGTATACCATACTGGGAGGAGAAACCTGTGTCCAGCCATGACGGGTTGCTGTTGCAAGAGCAAATTGAATCAAAGCTTGCTCGAGTTGAGCAGCTTCACCAAGAAGATAATACCAGCCCCATCCAGACGCAGTAGCAGCACCTGCAAAATCGAAGAGTCCAAGCTCAGAGCCAATGTGAACGTGAGAGCGCCAGATCTTATCCTCGGGAGATTCCTTGAAAATAGGAGGGTCGTTGATATAGCTCATCACCTCAAACTCACTTCCCTTGGGAGTATCCGGATGAGTGAGGTTAGGCAACTCCAGCGCAAGTTCCTCCATCTGCGTAACTGACTGCGACTCTCCCTTTTCAATCGCAGAAAGATCCTGTTTGAGCTGCCGAGCCTCATCCTGGATCTGCTCGCGGGTCAATTGGCGCACTTCCTTGAGATCCTCATCGCCGCTGCTGGTAGCCGGGTTCGCAAGCTGGCGTCTCAATAGATTTGATCGCTCACGCAGCGCGCGGCCTTGTCGCTGAAGATCCTGCCATCTTGCGTGCAACTCTAGAATTTTAGCTGGGTTTTGCGCTTGCTTGCGATAATTGCGCTCTACACAAGTCTGCTGATAAAGTTCTGCATGTTGGCGAATGTGTTTGATATCGACGATGGGTTTTGGAGCTGAGGGTGGTCGCTTGGCATCTGCAAAGCCGCGAGTTAATGCTGGATGAGTTGGTAGTAGCCTCGGCTGCACATTGCGACACCTTGTGCGCAATAATGTCCTGTTCATGGCGGCTGCTGCTGAGTTGTGAGTGAGCAGCTCATATAAAGCATGACTGAAGTACCGGAAGCTGATCAGCGAGTTTGGGTGCCGAAAGGCTTAACTAACAGTGGAGAGCTTGCTTAATGCAATTACCCGAGCCGCTGCGGACCGTCAAGTGTTGGACCATCATCAGATTGTAACTGAACTAGGACGTATTCATTCTTGGCAAAAGAGCAAACAAGGCAATTGTGCCAATTAACCTTAACAGTTGCTTTGTTTGTTTGGGTATACTATTGCAGTAGTTGGAAGCTCTGACTGTGTTTGTCTGTCCTGGTTCTTGACCATCCACTCAACAAGTGTCCACCACCTGCATCAATCAATATGTTCTCGTTCTCATTCATGTCATGATAGCGCTCATCTCACATCGTCTAGATCAAAAGCCTCTTATATCGAGCCCCAGACACCCAATGTCCAGTTGCCGTAACCTCCTCGGCCATATCCTCCAGCCTGCATGCTCTGTCTCTGCTGTACCTTGTAATCAACATCACTAGGCCGAGAAGCCCCACTGGCGCCATGCTGTAACCAAGCATCCCTATCGATTACCGCCATGGCAGGTACTTTGAGTTGGCAAAGCAAGCTTCCACCGATCCATGGCCCAAGGGTATGAACCACACGGATTTGACCCTTGACCTGCTGTACTGTCTCTCGCTGTCGTACAACCTTTGCCTCGATTGGATCGTGCTCATGCTTCGCATCAGCTGCACTCTTGGGAGATTTGACCCCCTCGTCTTCGGCTTGCTTCAAGGGCGGTGACCCTTCTGTTGGAGATGTGGCACTGGACTGTCGATGGAGTCTAGTAGTGTTCCTATGCTTGTCCACAACTTTCCCAAATACTGGTTCCCATCCTCTCTTCTTCACGATAGCCGTTAGGTCATCGATTATTCTTTGCTTGATGCCCAAGATATTAGAGCAGCCCCCTGTGAACATGATACGTGACATGCAGATGGCCCGTACATCAAGGGGTAACTGTAATAGATGCTTGTACAATAGTAGATGCAGGGGTAGTTCGTCATCGTCGAATGTTGCTCGGTCTGCTGAAGGATCGAAAAAGGTGTCATCACAGATCTCTGCAAGTTTCTCAAAGGGAAGCTCCACTGTCAATGGACGAGACCCTGTGTTGATGGGTATTTGGACAACACCAGTTGGACCACCAGTTTCCGCGGACTCGGCTTCAATTTCTTCTTGTTCATCCACGGTTTCGAGCTGAGTTGACTGTCGTTGAGATAGACGGAACTCTGATGGCTTGCACCACATCAGGCGGCACATAATATCTTCGCATTCTTTGAAGCTGATCGCCCTCTTCTTGGTGGCATCGTGCTGTCCTGGTATTAAACTCTCCATGGTCGAATAAAGTGAATCGAGAAGAGCTCTGCCACCCCGAACTGTGCGTGTGGTCTTGACCTCCCGATACTCATAGATGCTGGTGACCACAGTTTCTGCCCAACCCATGTCGACAACTATAGCAGATCGGACACCTGCTGAAATAGCCGACATTGTGGGGGTTGACATTAGTGAAACGGTTGGTGACTGAAATCTGTTGAACATGATATCCAGAGTAACTGTTAATAGAGGTATTGGTACGCCAGAATCCAAAACCACACCAATTCTTCTTGGCCGAGAGTCGATGAGTAGATATCTTTATTGTGTAAGTAAGTATTCGTTCAGTCTTGATTTTATTCTCAGTGACTTACCTTGAGAAGGCATCGTGCAGCACTCGTCCCAACTTGTCCTGGAACAAGCCGAGCTCGATATCTCTCAAGTCGTATCGCCAAAATTCATGCTCTTTTGCCCATTGCAGCCCAGCAGCCCGATTTGGTTGCTGCAAGCCTCTAAAATCTCCAGCTCGCCGTTGATCTTCGGGGCTGCACTGAAGGGTTGCCTTTGGAGACGTATCACCCGCAAAGCCGACTCTGATATGCCGCGAACCTATCTCAACAACGATATACTCGTCGTCTGCACGGATGGCTGATGGTGAGCCATAGCTTGGTACAATAGAAGAGCGGTTTGGCGTATGTGGAGTAGAGGGACCTGGCCCCTGAGAAGGACCTCCACGGATACTAGCGACGCTTCGATGAGCGAGCGTAGTAGGTCCAGCGCCCGAGGCCATGATTTATTTGATGACTTCTCTTAATATTTTTGGTCTTTGATTGTCGATGTGTTGGCGATGAGATGCCCTCCAAGGACTGGTCTGGGCGTAACTGTCCATGCAACCTGACGCTGGTTGGTTGATGGATCTTAAACTGTCGGCGTTTATAGCGCCGATCTACCGCTAAAAAAAACATGTCGTTTTGGTAACCGCAGCGACGTGGGGCCTTTCATGACCGTGAACTCCAACCTACATCATCGACTATAAAATTGAAGGGGCAGACCAAGATATCTTGGTGGACTTGTCGAAGTCGAAATGGGTATCAAGGGGTGAGATATTGCAACTCTTTACTGCAAAACTCTTTACTAATTCTTTTAGGATTCACCAGGAGATTGGTGGAGGCGAACGAATTGCCCTGCTTAAACTCGCCGCACAGTCTCTAGAGCAGCAGGGACGTCCTTTGCGAATTGCCATAGATGTTGCCATTTGGCAATTCCAAAACCAGGCAGCTCAAGGTGCGTATCTATAACATTCTAAACTCTGGTTAATTGTCATCTTATAACAGAAATCAGGTGGCACCAATCCTGAAATCCGAACCTTGTTCTACCGTCTTGTTCGCCTCTTAGCATGCCCAGTCGAGCCCATCTTCGTATTCGACGGCCCTTATAAACCCGCCCTCAAACGAAACAAGCAATCCAGCCGAGGCAGTTCCTTCGCTAATGCACAAGCAAAACGTTTAATCCGATTATTTGGCTGTAATATGCACGATGCGCCAGGAGAAGCAGAAGCAGAATGCGCTTTACTACAACAACATGGAATCGTCGATATGGTTCTAACAGAGGATGTTGATGCTCTGATGTTTGGATGCACAAAGATGCTGCGAAAATGGTCACCAGAATCGAAACGGTCAACAAACCCAACACATGTGTCGCTTCTCGATGCGAAAAACCTGGAGCTTGGGGCGCAAGGTCTTGATCGAGAAGGCATGGTTCTCGTCGCCTTGATGAGTGGTGGCGATTACAACCCTGATGGACTCCCCGGGTGTGGAATCAAGGTTGCTCTCGAGGCTGCCAGAGCTGGGTTCGGCAAAGAGCTCTGTCGGATAAAGTCGGCAGACAAAGAAGCAATCCAGGCTTGGAGAGACTCGTTGATACACGAACTGCGCACCAACGAAAAGGGTTACTTCAAACGGCGAAACCAGGCGCTGAGGATCCCAGAGACATTTCCCGACTTCAAGGTTCTGCGCTACTACACCCATCCAGTTGTTTCGCGTGTTGAGACTCTAGGTGATATTCGCGAAAAGGTTCATATGAAACGAGAAATCCAGATCGAAGACTTGCGAGAGTTCACACGCGAGGTCTTTGGTTGGGATTACCGAGTGGGCGCTTTGAAGTTCATCAAGGTTTTGTCACATGCGGTTTTTGTTCATAAGCTTCATAACGCAGGGGGATACGACAATGACGGGCTTATCAAGGGAGTCACGGGTGTCAAAAATGATTTAAATCATGACTCGGTTTCCGTGGTCCGTTTACAGCATATTCCGATCGATCTTGTCCCAATCGACATGTCAAAGGAAGAAGACGAGGAAATACTACAAGCACGAGCCGGGCTTGCTCTGAATAGCGATGACGAGATCGAAGATGCGGAGAATATCGAAGCGTCAACCTCCAAGACCGTGGAAAAGCCGTTTGATCCTACACACCCTCTGGGTGTCTGGGTAATAGAAGCTTTGGCAAAGATCAGTGAGCCTTTTGCCGTTCAGGAGTCTGCTATAAACGCCAAGATTCGAGCGGCACAGCTTCGCAAGGAGAATAAACAAGCGTCAAAGAAATCAAAAGCTTTGTCGAAAACGGGCATGACTGCTGGTGCACTTAACAAGTTTGTACGAGCGACAAAGCCCCATGCTGCCTCCATGATAACCCCCAAACCTCCCGCCACGGAGAATAGCATAACCACTTCACCAACCCATAACACAACGTCTCGCCGTTTACGCATACCGTCCCCCCTGGAGCTAAGTAAGCAACCTATGTCCACCTCGGAGAGCCCCGCCAGGCAGACTGCAACCCCTTGGTCACTTGCCAGCTCACAGGTGACGCCTAGAATTCGAGGCGCCGCGGACGGAAAACAGCAAGCGATTGTTATCACATCTAGCCCGCCCTGCGCGGCAGAGTCACCACCCCCATCGCCCTCACCACCGGCAAGGAGTCGTGCCTCTGCTTCTCAACGTCAGTCTGACGCGATGCGGACGGCTACTGTTTCGGATGGTTCTCCCCAAAGGTTGAAACGTTCGACGGGGAACACACATGCTAGCCAAGCAGGTCCTTCCCAACGCTCTCAGCCAGCCAAGTTGAAACAGACTTCTTTGGACATGTTCACCAGAAAGCCCAAGATTCCAAGCGCCTCGCAACACTCGCTGACGAAGCCTCCGCCCTCGCCTCCCAGGCGACAGCCCAAGTCACAGCAGATCCTTGACGATGATTTTGATAGTGACTCATCATCTGATCTGGTTCCGCTCTCCTCCCTCGTCTCCCGCGCTTCTGCATCGCCTAAGCGACATCAAGAGCCCCCTCCTTCAAGCCGGAACTCAACCCCCAGCCCCGCCCCTGCGCGGAAGAAGAAGTTACTTGTCCCAAGGGCTAGTGCTGTGGGTTTCTTCAAAGAGGTCGAGGTAGATGCCGAAGAGCGCGACGAGTTGATGGCTAGGGAGACAGCAACTCTGCGGCGGAAAGGGGTCAGAGCGAATGTTGTTCGGGTGAGTGACGTTGGATTTATAGATTTGACACAGGATGATTAAGAATGTACACATATAAGGAATAAGCATGGGCATGGCGTTCTGAGGATTTGGGTTTAGGCGTTATATAACGAACAGCATGTTCACGCAGCATCACGATCAAAATAATATAAAGGGCTAAATTAACATTTGTGGTATTGTTACAACTTAATTGCGAGCCTGTTGTCTTGGCTCAACTCTCCTATAGTATACATACTGTAAAGCCCCCAAAGGGGTGTACCCAAACCTATCCAGACTCCTATATAATGCAAACCGCGCCTTTTTATCCATTTCCTTTTATTCAGCCTATCCCAGATTAGAACAGTAAAACTAAATTCCGCCCATCTCAAGATCTGGGTCAAGCTCAGTACCCAAATCCCGGTCCTCGACAAAGCGACGTCCAAGCAGCTCATCGGGCAGATACGTCTGCTTGACTCGCCCTTCGCGGTAGTTTGGTGGATACTTATACTCGGCCCCATATCCCATATCGCGCATAAGTCGTGTAGGTGCGTTGCGCAGATGTAGCGGTACAGGAAGGCCGGCGACACCTGGTTCGCGAAGAGCTGCGTAGGCGTTGTTAAGAGCGCGATACGCTTTGGTACTCTTTGGTGCGTTGCATAGTGCGACGGCGCAGTGGGCGAGGGGGATGCGTGCTTCAGGCATGCCGATTTGTTGGGTGGCTGTGTATGTGGCCGTTGCGAGGGGCAGGAGGGTGTTATCCGCAAGTCCGACGTCTTCAGAGGCGATGACAACCATGCGGCGGGCGATGAATAATGGGTCTTCGCCTGATTGAAGCATGCGGGCTAGGTAATAGAGCGCCGCGTCCGCATCGTTTCCTCGTACAGATTTATGAAATGCAGATATGGTATCGTAGTGTTGATCTCCTGCACGGTCATATACAAGAGTCTTTGTAAGGGCAGCTTTAATATCTTCTTGTGTAATACCCTCCCGTTTTGTGAGCGAGAGAGCTAGTTCGAGTAGGTTCAAGGCAGTGCGAGCGTCGCCATCTGCGAATCGGGCCAGATATGTGACCATAGCTTCATCTAGAAGTGGTGTTGATGGAAATACCGATTCTTCTTCCTTGATCGCTCGCTGCAGAATGCGCACCACATCCTCAGTTGTAAGAGACCGTAGTGTGAATGTACGGCAGCGCGAGAGCAACGCACTCGCTACCTTGAAGGATGGGTTCTCCGTTGTCGCGCCAATGAGCGTCACAGTTCCAGCCTCGACAGGCTTGAGGAAAACATCCTGCTGAGCCTTGTTGAAGCGATGAATTTCGTCACAGAAAATAATTGTCTTGCGACCAGTCAAAGCAAGGTCGTTTGTTGCCTCCTGGAAGTATTTCTTGCATTCACTGACTCCGGTGCTGGTAGCATTTAGTTCGATGAACCGACTGCCAACCATGTGCGCGATACAGCGTGCTATTGTTGTCTTTCCCGTCCCTGAAGCACCCCATAGAATCATGGAAGGCACTTGACTTGATTCAATGAGGGACCGCAGAACGCCTGTTGGTCCAACAAGATCCTGTCCGCATACTTCGTCGAGTGTTCGTGGTCGCATTCGTTCAGCCAAGGGCGCAGCTCGTTGTGTCTTGGTCTTCTTGACCACTCGTCCATCCTGCTCTGTTGCTTTATCCCAACCACTCGTTCCGTTGACGCCATCTCCATTCGTCGCGCCGTCGGTACCGTTGGTGTTTGCTCCGAATCCATCTCCAGGGCCTTCTTCGAACGTTCTTTTCCTCCCTACTATTGGTTGCAGGGCTTCCTTCGACGTGAATGTTCTAGTTTCAGAAGCAGCTTGTCGTTTTGGTGCGGGTGTAGAGAAGAAATTCGAGGCGTTGCGTTTTTGCGAGTTACTTTGTGGTGTCTGTGAATGGGGCGGTGTCGGGTCTTTATCTTTATCTATCACAAATTTCTCGCATCCCGAGTCGATGTGGTTGTTGATCTCGGATGGTTTTACCGGCTTGTTGCAGATTGGGCAGTCGACTGCCATGATCGATGCAGTTTGACCGATGACCGGATAATGATAGTGAGTGTAAGCTTTACTCGTTGCACAAATTTGAGTAAACGTCGTGTCGTATTGCTGTTGGCTGGATTCGAGGTTGAGGTTGAGGAATAGAAGCTTTGGTCTAGAGATCAGATGGAAGCTGTGACTTGCTAAAATACAGTGGAACGCAGCTAATGACAGGTACGGAGCGCTTGAACGCCTAAACGCGTTCAGGTCCGCGTAGAGTGATTCGTGGGGCCAATCCAGGTTCAGCGGCCCGCACTCGGCTCCACAGGGCCGGTAGTTCATTGTTGGTTTCGACGACAAGAGGCTGGAAACATAATCACATAAAAGAATAATCTCACAAAGACATTGACATATGAGGACATTAGTCTGTTTTCATCAAAACTATAGCAACAACTATTCGAATAGCTGAGCTAACTAAAATTGCTAAACCTCCCTTAAGCATAACTCCATGATAATGCGCAACTGCCGCCATGCCATCCCTTTCTTTCAATGCCAGTTCCATAACGCCGGTTGTCGCCAAGTTGATATAGTATATGTGTATGATGTGTTAACGTCGCTTCTCTTTAAGCTGATGTCTTGAGAGATCGGACTTTTGGTGACGCAATGCTTGTTTCGGCTTTTCTTTTGCCTAACACTGGCGTGTTCTCGCGATCTCGGGTTGCTTCTGCGTGACATGAAGCATGATATGCTCGGTTGCCGACCAGAACTGTATCTAGCCATACCCATTCCTGTGCAGTGTCGAGCCATTTGTTCTCGAATCGATCTTGGCAAATCGGACAAACGGGGTTGATGCCACGAGATGGATCAGGGACGGGAATATACTTTGGCTTGGCAGCCTCAGATGCTTTAGAAGCCTGCGCGGCAACATCCTCGGCGGTTGGGACGTGGTCTACGTCGACAACCTCTCTTGACTTTAGCCATTCCTACGTTTTTGTTAGTAACCTTGCGGTATGAAGGTTCAGGACTGATACTTACGCCTTGATCAACGTACCAACTTCGGTGCATGCCTCGTTTCTCGGCTTCGTTGGTTCGTTGATGTACACGGAAATGCCAGTCCATATGGGCGATCTTCTTCTTCTTGCCAGCCTCATCATCTCTAAATCGTCTACCACACTGAGTGCATGGCTGGCCCAAGTCGTTATGTAGTTGACGGATCAAAGAAGGTTGGCACGGTTGCTTTAAAGCAGCCAGGTTGATGCCACCTTGTTGAACTGGTGCAGACGCAGACGCAGGTGCAGGTGGGAGCAAACCTGACTTTCGTAGTTGATCAAGCAGACTCCATGGGGCTGCTGATGCTGGCGGTGGGACTGGTGTAGATGCTGCTGGTATGGTCGGTGTTGCTGACATTGGTGGCATAGACATCATGGCTTCCAACGCAGACATCGTAGGCATTGGTGGTTTTGGTGGTTCATGTTGAACGGGGGTTAGCTGCGGAGTAGGTGTAGAGTTTTGAGGAGTGGCCGATTGCCTTGCCATCAGTGCTGCCAACGCTCCCTTACCCAAGAGCGCGTCAAGCGTCACACCTTCTTGCGCCGGAGCCGGAGCTGCAGGCTGAGGAAGAGCTACGGACACTGGAAGCATGGGGATAGGGCGTGCTTGGACAGGCACAGGAGGAGTAGGCGCAGGCCTTTGAGTCAGAGGCGCCATCATGTTTACGGCAGCAAGTTCAGTTACTTTGTTCTTAATGAGCTCAAGCTGATCCGGGGGCAAGCTAGTGCTGTTCACAACGACCTGCAGGTCATGGAGTGCTCTTAATCTAGTCTGAACACCATGATCATGTGGGTTCCTTGAGGCTTCCGCCTGCGTGGTAACAATTAGATTCCGAATGTCATTGCTCAATGACTGTCCTCCATTTGATGTGTATTGTTGAGCTGGGTGGCCTGGTGGAAATCTCATTCCAGGCGGTGTCGGGGTATCACGATGGGGCACAGCAGATCGCGGTCGCCCAGGCATCATTCCCGCTTGGGGCATGGTAGCGGCGCGTGCCTTCAAGAGTGCATTCTCAATGGGTCGCACCAACTCGTGAGAAAACACAGGTCTGCTGTCCATAGACCCAGGAACAGGCTCCTTCCATGTCCTAAGCATCTCTTCCATTTTCCGACGCACAGGTTGATCGACTACAGCGTATGATTCCATAAAGGTTTTGAAAAGATTGCGACCGAAGTAGAGAGTGTATGGAGTGCCAACATTTTTGACGATCGAGTCTAGTACGTACAGAGCTGGGAGCTTCTTGCTTGGAGCTGCCTATAGTAATGGTTAGCCATTGTAAAGAGGCGAGGATACGTCTTGGAGCCCAAGACTGTGGGGTGTCAACTTACCTTGAGGATGTGTTGCTGCAAAACTTCCGCGATCGCTAGGGCGTGTTCAGTATTCTCGCGAGCAATGACAGTCAGGTTGCTAATCTCGAAGCGCAAATTAGAGGAGAGGTCTTCCAGCGCGAGGCGATAGTCCTCCGCCACCTCAGCAGAGTCTCCAGACATGGCGATAGAATTGGAGACAAGCGCAACTGGTCGTGTGAGGAAAGGTGAAGGTTATGGTAATATGTTTGGGTCAGACTAGGCGAAGCTAGCACATAGGTCGGAGGCAAGGTACAGTTCCCGTCGGGCCAGGAAGGAAGATGGTGGATGCCTGAGGCTCCACTCAAACAAAATCGCCTTGACTTGACTTTCAAACGCGACAAATAAGGACAAACGGAATCTTGGGACAGGTCATAAGAGGGTGAATGCCTTTTCTTTATGTTCTCCTTCTTGTGAACCAATTGTTATGTCTCTATTTTTGGTAGCAGCAAAGATCTTTGTTCAGCTGCAAGTCTTTGCTAGGGCGTTTTTGTTGACCACAGAGCGCGATAACCAAGATTGGAGGGAAGCGTCGTTATGATGATTCTTTTGTTATGGTCCCCTTTGGTTCTGATAAAAACATATCTAATATGATGGGCACGTGCATCTTGAGTGTCCCGTGCTAACCGAGGGCCTGTTTGATCAAAGGTTAACTTCAATCTGGTTGATTGTAGCCAGTCAGCACTCAATCTCTGGTATTTAAAACAGCCAATAGCTACTTACCCATGAGATGAAATAACTTGGTTATTCTCTGCCGCCCGAGACCGGCCGCTCTAAAGCTATTTATTTCTTCACAAAGGATCCAAGGTCAAGAAAGTCACGGTACAAAATGTGTTAGTCAAGTTCGTTGTATAAAAGCTCAGAAACAATGCTATGAAACATGCAAAAGAAGGTAATTGAATAGATATAGGTCCCTTCCTGGCGGACCTCCGGGTATTTGACTCCTTGTCCCTAAACGCCTCCTGATTTTCCCTTTGTTCCCTTTCACGTAGGGATTGTAGTGACACCACTTGTCACACCTAGAAACGGGACATGCGTGCCTCAGAATACATGCTGGGGCTCGCAGGCCGTCGCATGTTGATGGGGTGCAGAGCTGTGTCAGGGCGGCGAACGGCAGGGACGATAGGGCTGCGGCGGTCCATGTCATAGTCGTCGTCTCGGTCATTATCGTAGTGAGGAGGGGCGTTTCGCTCGACATCATGATCCACAGGCTGGCTAATGTGAGGTCGGGTAATTGGGTGGCTGATGTTGCGTCGTGGTGGAGAGCTAGATTGCGAGTCATCCTTCTTCCAGAAGTAGGACATGAACGTCTTCTTAGGTCGTTCCTCGCTGAATGAAGCACTGTAGTTGGAATTCGACTTGCCGAAAAACTTGGCATCCTCTTTGGCTCGGGCCAGAGAGCCATCGGCGCGAATCATTCGAGAGTTGATGTCGCGGTCTCGGAAGATGACTGAGCAGATGAGGTTGAGGACACCAGAGGTCAGGGTCAGGATTCCGGCTGCCAGAATGAGTTGCCAAAACGGAAGCCCAATCTTGTTGTCGCGGTTGTGGGGAGAGTTGAGCTTCCCAAGGATATTGGATCCAATTAGGAGAAGACCAATACCAAGCCAAGTGAGACCATGCTCGTCTGAGAAGACAGGCCAATTCTTCTGGAAGTAGCTCTTGCAGAAGGGCAGTTCGGAGATGATGAGGAAGATGGTGGCAGAGCTCATGAGCACTAGTGACATGGCTTCAAAGAAGAACCAGCCGGTAGATCGGTTGATCTTGATGACGAGAACCCAACAGGCGGCAGCGGCTGTAAGAAGGCTGATGATTGTGATAACTCGTAGTACCTGCAGCACGATCATGCCAGGACCACGGATCTTTTCGCCGAACATGGTCAAAGAAGTTGTTGTCTAAGATAGTAGAATAGGAGAGTGTCCTTGAATGGATTTGCTAGTTCGAGATAGTATCGAAAGTAGTGATCAGAGGAAGGCTAGGGGTGAAGGTTAGAGTGAGTGTATATACAATATCTCTATAGGACTTACCGAGTGCTCTTAAGTGGGCGTAGAAAGTTGATCTGTGTAGATATAAGGAAATGATTGAACAGTGAAAAGACGAAGTAATCGTGGGTAAGTGAGTGGCTCAGAGTATATAAAGTGAGTTGATGAGGAGCAAGCGAAAGTCGTCTGATTGTGGAACCGGTCCGAACAGTCAATAAGAGAACAATAGGGAAGAATAGAAGCGAATTAATGACAGAGAGGAAAATTGGTGTCAATGGAGGTGTTTGAACACCATTATTGTTGGGCTTTGAATGAATGGAGAACAATGGGAAGGCAGAAGAGGGGTCCGATGGAACAGTTGGCCGGCACAGTCTTTAAGAATGAAAAGAGTCATACAACGGGCAGACACCTCAATCTTTTGGAGACAATGCATACCCAGGTACAGACTTTTTCTCGATCCCTGCAACCCCCATCAAACAAAGCAAGCAAGCAAGTAAAGCTGAAGCAGTTCTTCACTCGAGGAGCCAACCAAAGGACGAAGCGACTCACGATTCGATCTCCTCCGCATCGAATCGCGTCAACGATTGACTCTGATGTTGGGCTCCGCTCAGGCTCAACATGGAGAGATAGAGAAGCACATCAGCGCTGGCGTATCATGGCCTTGATGTCTGGCCGCGGATGAGCCTCTATCCAGACTCCGTTTCAGCGGTTGCTTATTCCGAGTGGAGAGGTAGTAGAAGGGGTCCGGCAGCTACAGGTCGCAGCGACTCAGGCCAATCGACCCAGTTCAGCGCCTAAGTCTGGTACTCATGCAATTTCATCACCAAGCGCTGTGTTCCTGAGCTTTGGGCGACATCGCTGGTGGTTTGGCGTGTAGTCAATCTCGAGACCGGGGTTGACGAGATGGACGATTGGCCGTCCAGTGTCGAAACGTTGTTTCAGACCTCGGCCGACTAGCAAGGGCCTGTAGTGGACCTCCTTTGGGCAGCGCTAAGAAGCCTAGCCAGTGGCCTAAATTTATTTAAATTCAGCGATTGAGAAAAAAGTGCAGAATAATAAAAGGAATTAAGTTGTTGATTGTTTTGACTGCTTGAAAATGTGTTTACTGTGTATAGTAATGTTGTAGTTTCAGGGTACGGCTTGTGCATTCGGAATCTCACCAGGCCGTCCACGGAGCATTGGAGGCTCGTCAATATTGATCTGAATCACTTACACAAGTCAATCAGTTGGTCACAGGCTTGAGAGGATCATTCCACTCCAACCCAGCCAATCCGTCCCATCTACTGAAATACCAAGCCAACATCTCGTGTTGGCTGGACATGTTGGTCGCTTATTCTAGACCCTAGACCAACATCAAGCGCCCTGAATCGGGATCATAGGCGCGATTCTATTTTAGACCTCCGTGTAAGTTAAGCGCCTGTGTTTCCATGACGGTAAAAATATATTCAATTACCCCGTGTCAAGGCTTTAAGCTCACTGCTAACAAGCGCTTATTCTAAACTGTGTCGTGGATGTATAATATGGTAGAATGAGGTTTCTTGAAGTTGAACATTGGTATCCAATCAAGTTGTCAATAGCACATTCAGCGTTGCATCTGACCATCAACCTAATCGGGCATTCTGCACGATACGATCTCTTACGCGAACCTGCGTGGAAATCTGGTAGTTTTCCTCGGTAACCACTATATAAAACATGTTTTTCTACAGAGTGGTTGTCTGCTACTGTTCGAGTGTATAGACTAAATAGTTCCATATCCTTGGTAACACTTCTACTAGTGGAAAATACTGTAAGAGGCTAACTGTAAGCGAGAGCTAAGTGGGTTGGCATTGAGACAAAGATACATACACTTACACCGAGTTGTCGGTCAAGACCAAAGTACCGATTAGCCCTATGTCGACTTCTAAACCCAAATCGAGGCCTTTCAGGTTTCCGTGAAACCTTGCCCTCCGATTGGACCCATTGCTAGGACTTTCACCGAAGCGGAAAGGGCACAAGCCTTCAGTCCCTCCTTAGGTTCATCTGACGGTCTGGCCGCTGGTGTCGCGACCTTCTTCTCTTCCCTCCGCTTCACCTCTGGCACGAATACGAACGTTTGACGGTCCAAATCTCTCTATACGTCTTTATTGTCTAAGTTTTGTAACTCGTATCCCTCGTTTCAATCCGACACCATGGCTCGCGGCAACCAGCGTGATAAGGCCCGTGAAAAGAACCTTAAGAACAAACCACAGGTTGGACTCACCCCAATCCTACTCTGAAAATGCGCGGCAGGGCAGAAACTGACATACCCTGTTCCCTCGCTATAGGATAAAGCGAACAAGATGAGCGGTACACAAATGCAACATGCCAAGGAATCAAACGCCGATATCATGCGACAGAAGCAGGCTGCTGGTATGTCCCAACCAACAGCCCCCAACTCTGTCTTCAACCATGACCCGAAGACACAATCGCTAACATAATCACTTACAGCTGAGGCTCGCAAGGCCGCCGAGGGCAAGAAATAAACGCTGCGATTTGCTGTACGGTCACTGTCCACTCTGGTTTGAAAGAATACCATCGATTATCTGCACGGAATACCACAACTTGAAGAGATGGAATATGGACCAGAGGAAGCGGGAACGTTCGGAACCAGACACTCCTTTCAGCGACGCAACGAAACGACTTTTGGGTAGCACTGGCGAAGCGGTGCAATAATATGGGTTGTCTTTCAGAAACGATTACTATAACTATAGCCTCATCAATACATCTTTGTGATGATGTTTGCTCGTGATGGCTAAACAAGCAGCTCCAAGGTCCCTTCTTTCTTTTGCCTTTCCCCTTTTCCTTCTACCTGTGGTGCATGGTTCACGAACCGGCGATTGATTGTCGTGCGCGATGCCAAACATCTATCAATAACTTCTTAAAGGCCAGTCCGCAAATCCGACATGCCATAGTCAACAGAGTCAGGTATGTGTATCATAAACAGGAGCACTTCGAAAACATCCGTTACCTTGTATAGGTATAGTTTGACATTTTACTAGAGAAGGGTATTGTATTCCTCTGAACAGGTTTCACGATCATAATGGAGTCAAGATTCAAGGCATGCATTTGCAAAATCATTATCAAGAATTAAGTTTCGTCCCATAGGTTTTTGTCCCATTAACTAACTAAACCGATCTTCAAACCCGTGAAGATTTCATTGCCATCTAGGCTACCCAAGGAAATAATCGAGACCGTCTAAAACCCATACATAAATGGTACATTCAAGTAATAACATCATCGCAAACTACTAAGCAATCTTCCGTGGTATTAACACTCCTCGTCTTTTCATGTCGTTACTTAGCTCACACCACCCATGTTGTAAGGCAGAGCTCCTGAGATACCGTTAGTCTTTGTTGTTAGAAGTTGAGACTGAATGGTGTAAACTTACCGGCCATGCCACCGAATGAGTTGATGCCTTGGGCAGCGGCAGGGAAAGCGCCAGCTGCACAAGAGACGTGGCAGACACAGCTTCCATCGGGAGCCATGGTGCCCTTGCCGGGGACAACTCCTGTAGCCTCGGGAGGAGCAGCCTCGGCAGGAGGAGCGGCAGGAGGAGCAGCCTCAGCAGGCTTGGATGCGGCGGGAGGAGCGGGCTCACCACCTTGGATCGGAGCAAGCTTGCCGTCACCCTTCTGCTGGATGGCCAACTCCTTGAACTTGGCTTGTGTCTTCTCGGCGGTGGGGTTAATGGAGAAAACCATGCCCTGACCACAGTGGTTACCCTGCTTGCAGTAGAACCACAGAGGAGTGTCAACCATGACTTGCATGGCAACTTGAGGAGGAGGAGAGACGGTGTTGTTGGGGTTGGCCATGAAGCCAGAGTCCATGCCACCGGTCATGAGATCGCAAGGGGTCTCAAAGCCGGACTGGGAGACAGTGTGGTTCTGTGACAGGAACTCAAAAACGACGGTGTCACCGATAGGGATATCGTGGAGCTCTTCGGGTGAGTAGACAAGACCACCAGGGCCTCCAACGGTGACAGTGTGCGAGGCAGCGGCGGCAGGCTGGGTAGCGACCTCTCCGCCCTTTGTCACGGTCTCGGTAACTGTAACCTTCTCGGCGATCGTTGTGGTTTCGGCACCAGCTCCAGGGTTTTGCCAGATGATGATGATCTCGGTTTTGTGTTCCTTGGTGACACCGGGGTGGACAACCTGAGCGGGAGCCTCGACGACTGGCGCAGGATGAACGGGAGCAGCGGGAGCAGCGGCGGGGTGCTCAGCTGGAGGAGCAGCAGCGGGAGCCTCCATGGCAGGCATGGCCATGGCGGGCTCAGGGTGGTCTCGTCGTGCCATGAAACGGCCGGCAAAAGCCATTGGCGCAAAAGCGGCCATGGCGAGAGTTGAAGTCTTCATGATATCGTTGTGGGTATTAAAAAGTAAAAAAGGGTAAAAAGGTAGAGATTATCTGCCAGAGATTTGAATCGGTTTAGTTGATTAAGAGGGACTCAAATGAAGAATGAGGGCCTGCCTTCAATGAAAGGAAAATCTAGGTGCAAAATGAATGAAGCACGAAGAAACAATTGAGAAAATGTGGAATGAGAATGAGATATGGGAATGAGACAGGAATTGACAGTCGTGGAACTCGCGTGCTCTTATTATAGTACATCAATCAATGGCCGCTGCAACCCCTTGGAAAGACAAGGCCTCCAAATGCATGTTCGAAACACGGCCACTGAAGAAGCCGACTCTCGCTTCGGTTTCTCGAGATCCGATCAGCGTGTCTTGGCCTGTAGCGTTGTGGTTTCCCGTGAAACGACTGCTGGTGCGGGGGGGTCGTTTCTGTGACAGATCCGTCTCGGATCACGTTTGGTGTTTTGGAGTTTTACCCCATTTTGCTCCTAAGCAACGCCAAGGGAATTATATGCGACAGATAATGATTGGGTTGTTTTCTTATTCAGCGCCCAGTATAGGGCAAATTTGCTTAATTGAGCCTTGTATAGGGTCGTATTGCAAGCCATCAACAGGGGGCAGGTTTTTTAGTGATGAGACCCAAACTCTTACACATGCAGACAGGTCCGACGAGCCAAGGACGGGAGTACTCCTCTCCGTTCTAGACTACGACCGCTTGAGCCTATTGCTATACCAGAACTGGAAGCTTGCTGCTATTGACGAGGTACTGGGCTGAAGCCAAGATAGTAAATATTATAGTCTCCGTTTGAACAGTATAGCATTCGTTTCACTAATTGATCTTCATCGTTGAGGTTTCATCGACTTCGTCTGGCCTTTTTGACCAACATTTAGTTCCACGGTTCCTTCGGATGAGTTCGTTCCTTGTGAGGCTATGTTTCTCGAAGTTTGGCCTCGTTAACCGCGTGTCTGTTAATTGGCGTGATGCAGTGGTTGAGAAACGCAAATCATTATCCCCACTGGCCGATGCTTCAAGTTGCATGGGTTTCGTCACGGGGGAAGATTTCACAGTAATATCTCCGAACGTACCAATATCAAGCCGTTTAAGCTTCCAAATTGCTATAATCATAGCATAAGGTTGATATCATCTCTTTATGGAGACCTGCACCGTACTTAGCGTTGCTGCTCACTCTCAAATCTTAACCCATGAATGCTATATCTCGGTCTGATATATACTCACATAATCATCTAAACATCACGTCCCGTGACTCGTTCTGCCAAATTCCCATGGCCCTCCAGATCTCTCATCTAAACGCATTCATGCACGTACTCCCGAGCAAACGGCAATCTCAACCTTGGGTCGTCGCATCAACGGCAACTGGTCGACCGAGAACCCATGTCCAAACTCATGGCGCTCACAGCCACGTTGGTTGATGGCTACCGCCCTTCCGTGTTTCAAGGGTAATATGCTTATACTGTTGTTTCTTCGCTTAAGACGCGTGCTTCTGCTGAGCTTGTTGTTCACCTTCATACAACCCTGTGTAGTAGCCAGCATAATACCAAGACATGAGGAGTTTCTTGAGACTTTCGTCTTGTACTATTGCGATTGGTTAGTCAGATTGTACAGTGGACAGAGGCAACAGGGGACTTGCCAGAACCCAGGACAGTCTGTATCGGAAAAGCAGGGACACCTTGAGATTGCGACGGTGTAGATTCCTTGGCTTCGTTCCGTGACGGAGAGATCTTCAGAGATGGTTAGTTATACGGGAGATAGGAGATCCAGAGACCGGACGAGGCTCGGTTGAAGCAGGCAATTAGCACAAGGGTTCGTACCTTATTTTCCTCCGCCTTTTCTGAAGCCAAAACACTCTCCTCTGTTTCCGTTACTTGAGGTTGTTCAGACTCGGGCTCTGCCTCTATCTCGGCCCTGATTCATGCGTCAGTGGATTATCATTGACGTTCAATCCATTTGTTCTTACTTATTCTGAAGCTCGAGGTCTCGTACACTTCCGCCCTTTGCGTGTATGCTGTGATATTTCTGCCAAAAGTCTCAGCGGTTGTTCGCGATGTGTCCTTTGGTAACTCACCTTGTACTCCTGTAATGCTTCATTCCATGAATTAATGAGGGCAGAGTCATCCCACACCTCCTCGTGTGTTAAGTTCTCTTGCTTTTTCGACATTACGTGTTTAGACGTTGATCTTTGTAAAGCTCAGGAGGTTGCAGGTAAACTCCTAGTTTATTTGGTATGATTCGAACTTGGGAGAGATAAGACGTCAAACAAGAGTGAATTGATGAAGATCAACCCCTTATTCGCATTTATCGGTATCGCGTGTAGTATCGGGTGGCGTGCGTTTCTCGATCTCTGTCAAAAAAAGAGATGAAGTGTAGATGCCTGGATCTGGTTCACCCATTAAACTATCGCGAGGTCCTTGGTTATAAGCTTCAGAGGCTCCGATCATATTTTAGTGGACCATGCCACTGAAAGGACCCCAACCCCCACTAAGATAAACTGATAGTGGACAATGTCCTTCACCGCCCTAATTAGACGTGGCAGAATTCCAATTTTTTCCCATTCCACGCATCTTTTTCTGCGGGTGTCTAGCTTTTGCGTACCTAGCATCAAGACAACCATATCAGACACAATGGCACCAGAATTGAGAAAGAGAAAGTGTAAGTACTTCCAAAATCATAAAATACCCATGCGCTAACTCTCCAAAGCTGCTTCTGACATTCAGAAGCCCAATGGCGCTGCCAGAGCTGCCCAGCCTAAGCGAAAGGGTGAGCATACAACACTCGCAATATTACTTTATAGACCACTAACCAACCCTTCTCAGCCCCCGCCGATGCGTCGCCTGTGTCGCTGAAGAAGCAGAAGTCTGTCAAGAAGACTGCCGTCACAACAAAGGTCGCCGAGAAGCCGGCGCAAAAGTCCAAGAAGAGCAAGCCCGCCGAGGAAGTCAAGGTCGTCGAGGAGGAGTCCACCACACTCGAAATCCCCGATGAGTCCGAGTCAGAGGCTGAGGAGGGCAAGGAGGTCCAGGCGATCGTGAAGGAGCTCGATTCCGGCGACGAGGACATGACCGAGGGCGACTCCAGCTTCAAGTCCGGCCAGGACGTTGGCAAGATCCCCAAGGTCTCCAAGGATGTTCAGAAGGCTGCCAAGGCCTCCAACGAGGACGCCGGCGTTATCTACATCGGTCGCATCCCCCACGGTTTCTACGAGCACGAGATGAGACAGTACTTTGAGCAATTCGGTCCCATTGTTGCGCTGCGACTCTCGCGAAACAAAAAGACCGGTGCCAGCAAGCACTACGCCTTTGTCAAGTTCGCCGAGGCCTCTACCGCCGAGATTGTCGCCAAGACTATGGACAACTACCTCCTGTTCGGCCACATTCTCAAGTGCCGAGTCATTCCCAAGGAGCAAGTTCACGAAGATATGTTCAAGAGCGCCAACCGACGATTCAAGAAGGTCCCCTGGAACAAGATGGCCGGTCACAAGCTCGAGAAGCCTTTGTCCGAGTCTGCCTGGGCCAACAAGGTCGAGAAGGAGAACACCAAGCGCTCAAAGAGGGCTGCTAAGCTCAAGGAGATTGGCTACGAGTTTGACGCTCCCGAGATGAAGGACGTCCCTGCCCCTGTTGCAGCTATCGAGAACGGCGAGGCCGAGACCGAGACCAAGGCCATCGAGGAGGCTACACCCGCTGAGAAGAAGGAGGAGATCAAGGCCGAGGAGCCCGTTGGGGTTGTTGAGACAGTTGTTGAGGAGACCGAGGTCGTGACCAAGCCCAAGGCTGCCCCCAAAGCAAAGGCTGCAAAGGGTAAGGCAACAAAAGGAGGCAAGGGTCGCAAGACCAAGGCTTGATCGGGTACAGAACTGTTCAATTCAATGGGTTTTCGGAGTTAAAGCGGCATAGATATAGTTCAAAAAGGAATCCATAATGAAATGAATGCAATTGGACATCACTTTGTTACCACTCAAGAATGTACGAGCACTCTGTTGACGAGGGAAAGGGCCACGATAGTATGTACGCATATTTCCAGCGGTTGCAACAGCCATCCATCTTCGGAAGGGAAAACGTGACAATTAACTGTTGCCAGCAAACACCATATATTTCCTTTGTAGATGAATGGTATATCCATCCGCTAGGAATAACACAAGTACGACGGTGAGAGGGAGAGGAACAATATCAAAGGTTCATCAGGGTCACAAGCTGCATGCATTATCAGTGCCAGAAACTTATATATCGAGACATAAGCTCTTGCTGCTGCAAACATGCACTATTTATTACGAAGATATGTACGCACATAAGCGAACCCATAGCACTCATAGAAAATAAAAGAGCAAGCAACGGGATTATGAAAGGCGTTCTATAGTCTACTTCGCAGTCGTTCGCGAAAAGGCCACGGGAATACAATGGTCCATTTCAAAAACAGTGATAGCGAAGGGTAAAATATGTGAAGAAGAAAAAAAGTTGCGAAGAGCGCGCGCAATAAGGAAAAAAAGAGCATGAGGATCCACCTTGACGATGACTCAGCCATATTCTCTTGAAGCTAACCTACAGCTTGAGCAAAACGTCTTTATTCACGCCGTATTGAACTACTTCCCTCTGACTGGATTTATGGTAAGAAACATATTGTGAAATTCTTCATATCTTTATTAGTTAGAGGAATTAAACCTGGAATGTAGGTGAATTGATACATCCTCGTGGTGTTATTTGGTGTTGCTTTGAGTGCATCATTCTGCTAGTCTCAAATCCATCTTACTGTGCCACAACTTAACGCTATCAGAGATTAGGTCAATCTTATTTTTGTTCAGTATGAGGCGCTGTAGATATCAATAATCTCTCATACAGGCCGTTCATGGATATTCCAAGATGAGTCCAGTTACAAACAATGAGTCGTTCGTTGGTCCAAAAGTTAAGCAAGGTGCATGGAATACACAACATCTAAAGAGATATGCTATGTTTGCCAAATAAATTTTTGGCTGAGCCGTGTCTTGGAAAGTAAACACATAGATCTGGAGCGTATGAGAGTAAGATTAGCAGTTGCATGCAATAAGACTCGTGGATAATTGAGCAAATTGCATCTTGCTTGCACCGTTTCGATAGCAGTGAATCTGATACGTGAGTCAAAGCCCAACATACGATATGTCACTATCCAATCAGTCTCTTTGGTCTTCCAGGTTTCAGATATAAATAAAGAAGCTGATATTACAACTGATATAATGCTACAGTAGTAGCCGGCCGGTACTTCGGACCCGACTTGATGGAATGACGCTGCAGCCGTTGAAACGTTGCCAGCGCCAGGGAGCTTCAGGCACTGACGTCCACTAATCCCACCATAACCCCAGCTGACGTGGTGGAATTCAATCCCTCCCGTTGACCTACCTTACCTGACACCAACACCAGGGAGGCCACTCTGTACTGTCAATCGACCTGACCTGACCTGGCCTACCTATTTTAGATTCTGCATCCATTATCGCGTAAAAGCAACCCCGGCGCTAACACTATCTGCACGACATTGAACCTCTGAATGATCGTGACTGGCGCATTCAAAGCTCACCATGTCGTCCGCCGTTACAACAAACCCGACCCAAGTGACGAATTCAGGTGCGTGCAATCCCTACCCCTGCAATTGAGGTGGAAATCGAGAGTCGAGAACGTGTCCTAACCATGGGGCCTCGCTTCCCGCTCGTGCAGGGTCGTCTAAAAAGAAGAAGAACAACAAGAAGAAGAACGCCAACAAGAACAAGGCTTCTGAGGAGCAGCCTGATATTTCTGAGCCTCAACTGGGTTCGGACAAAGACGCTTTCGAAGACGCTCTCGAAGACGAGCCCGAGACGCCCACTCAGCCCGTACGTAGCCATGACGCTTCCCATATCATGCAATTGCGCGCGCGCTGACATGTATCAATAATATAGGAGACGCCAGTCGATGCAGGAGTCGAAGACGTAAACGAAAAACCCACTGTTCAAAGCAACGGGCATGCCGTAGAGCTCCAGAACAAGAGCAACGGGCTCACACCCCCTCCAGTGGATGGCGAAAAAGCAAAGACCGACGATTCAGACACATCTGCCAAGCTAGAAGCCATGAGCCAGGAACGAGAGGCCTTGCGGGCCGAGGTTGAACAGCTACGGAAGCAGCTCGAGAGCATACAAGAGACACACAGCAGCGAAGTCACACAGCTCAAGAGCGACCTGGAAGAAAGCAATGCCGCCAAGGAGAACGCCGAGGAGGAATACCAGACCCTTCTCGGTCGTGTCGAAAAGATCAAACAGACACTAAGCGATAGATTCAAGCGCGATAAGGCAGAACTCGAAGAAAGCAAAGAGCGTATAGAAGAGCTCGAGGCAGAGAACGAAGAGCTTAGGAATAATGCAGTATCATCTGGTGATGATGTCGCCAAACTAAAGGAGGAGCTACAAGATGCGACCAGAGAACTCAACACCCTCCGAAGTCGAAACAACCTATCGGCACAGAATTGGAACAAAGAGAAGGAAGAGTTACTCCGACATGTTCAGCACCTCAAGTCAGAGATGGAAACAACCGCAAACGCCATGGGTGAATGGGAAGTTATTGCCATGGAGGAGCGCTCCGTTAAGGAGGGCCTGGTCGATAAGGTCTCGGAGCTAGAGGAACAGGTCACCCTCCTACGACAGAATTACGAGAGCGCTACGACAGACAGAGATAGCCAGGCGACTCTTATCGAGAACCTACAAAACGCCCTCCGCGAGATCCAAGATGCCCGCAAAAAGGAGCTCCGTGACATGGTCGAGACCACCGAGGCGCAGATTCAAGATCTCAAGAAGCAGGTGCAAGAAGCCGATGCCCGTGCCACTGAGGCCGAGACAGCAAAACAGACTCTGACACAAGAGCTTGAGCGAACTGCGCCTTATGAGAAGGAAGTCAAGGAGAAAAACCTTCTTATTGGAAAGTTGAGGCACGAGGCCATTGTGTTGAACGATCACTTGACCAAGGCATTGCGATATCTCAAGAAGACCAAGCCAGAGGACAATGTAGACAGGTTCGTTCACCTGTTTCCCATTCACGACGACTTATGCTAACTACTACTAGACAAATTGTCACCAACCACCTCCTCCACTTCCTTACACTCGACCGTGGTGACGCCAAGCGTTTCCAGGTCCTTCAGGTCATGGCTGGATATTTGAATTGGACCGACGAGCAGCGCGAGCAAGCTGGTCTTGCTCGTCCAGGCACCTCTAACAATTTGCGCCTACCCATTTCACCCTTTAATCGCACACCGAGCTCGCCTTCTCTCAACACCGACATTTTTGCGGATACATCGTCTGCAAAAGAAAAGGAGTCCCTGTCAGAACTCTGGGCAAACTTCTTGGAACGCAGCGCTCAAGAGGGTACTGCAGAGACACCAAGCAGAAAGGGCAGCTCAAGCAGTGCGGCTACGGGGCCAGTGAGACCAGAGTCAACAAAACCAGAGTCCAGGAGTTAATGATGAATGCCGAGTATTGATGTGGACATTGCAATAAACGGATGTGGAGGAATGAACATGGTGCATGTTTCAGGGGGTTCGCAAGGGGGGATATTTTACTGGACATTATTACAGGAGAAAGAACGAGATACGGTTTTCAAGGTAATCAATGCCAAGTTTTGATGGTTCTAGACCTCTATGTATGAATAGCTCTTTGAAAGAAGAAGGGTTGGGATAATACGCAGCAAGATGATAAGGAGTTTAGCCATCATTCGCTGTTTCTGCATGCAAGTTCTGCATTACATTCTGTGCATAACCTTCGGCGTCTCTTGTAATGCTTCCAACGTCAATGCGGTTACTCAACGCATCATTGACTCCCTCTACAACCTCCCGTTCCTCCATAACCTCGCCCATGAGACGAACCTCATGAGTCCAGTAACCATGGCTGCGCGATCGAAGATCTTCGTCGCGAAGTGCTGTATTCTTAACAATACCCAGTGCGCTAAGTTTGCTTTTGACTAGCATCAAGGCACGAGCGGTCATTTCGATGCGCTCCACAGGCGAGGGAGGCTCGACGAATGCACGGTTTGTGGCAGATAGGTAAAGAAGCCATCCCAGGGCCGCGTCAAAGGTAGCGAGAGTCACCAGGCGTGCAACACGGGCAGTCCAGTAGAAGAAGTCGACCTCTGATAAACGGAGAGCACGGGCGTTGGCCTGGTAGTTGTACGAGTTGACAAAGTATACATCGAGAGCTGCAATCACAGCAGCGGCCATCGTGGCCTTTGGTCGCCACTGGGCACCAGCTCTGCCTGTGAATGTAGGACTAGTAACGAACGCAACGGCGAAGAGGTTGGCGATGTGAGGCCACAGAAGCTGCGGGAGGGCATAGTTGAAGAATGTCTTTGGTTCCTCTGAGGTACAGAACGGGCAGTTGGCCAGCACATCGGGACCAAACTGCAAGTAGAGCAGTCGACTCTCCAAGTTGACAAATCGGCCCCTCAGCGCCTCATCTTGCCTCGTAAGTACATTGTCTGGTCGTCCGGCAGCGACTCGGTTGAAGAGTACATCGACGGGTATCTGCAGGCGGCTTTGTGTTCCGAGGAAGAGGTTCTCGGGCGAAAAGAGCGGGAGCGTCTGGACGATGTAGCTAACGACAAGGAAAGCGAGGAGCGCGAGCGCAACTGCGACTCGAGGCGGGACGGGTATTATGGGTGCGTGACGGCCGTGGGGATTATTCTTGACGGAGCGGTAGTACGATATAGCCTTTGGTAAGAGTATGGGTCCAAAGAAGATGACGAGGGAGCGAAGTCTATATGTTAAGGTTAGAAGTTGTATAGAAGTATAAGTGACTACCAAGGAGATAGAGAAACGTGAACAGAATAAATACAAAACAAATAATGAAATCAAACTTACGAGTCCCAAGGAATCGCCATGATGGCCAGTATTCAAGTAAATATGACCAAGTTAGATTTTGCTGGTAGTGAAGATCTGGTTGAACACGGTTGTTACAAGTCGAGACGAGGCTGAAAGACACGACGTCAGTCCAGGAACCGAATATCGATAAGGCAATAGCAATGGCAATGGAAAGGTGGCGCCAAGAACTGTCGACTGTCCTCGGCCAGATGTGGGGGCTTTGCATTTGGTGGGGCCGACATTCTTTTTCCAACGTAAAACCGCCAATTTTTCTTTCTCTCGTTGACTTTTCTTTCTTTCTTCAACTCATAATCACAACATTCCCTCCTTCTTCTGTCACAATCTTTGCATCCCCAACCATAGCTTCCAGTCAATAGCGCAATATTAATGCCTCTCGGGCTGTCATTCGCAGTATCCCTTCATTCTCCGTTCTCGTGACAATGAATCAGAACACTTCGCGTGTACTGTTTTCTTTTGGCACTTTCGAAGCTTTCGCGATCTCTCCATGGTCGCCAGAGTCAAAAAGATGCCTAGATCAAGCCCCAAATACCCTGCCAAGGGTTATTCTCTGTCGTGTTACAAAGTCTCAGCTTCGGCAATGAAGAACTTTGCGTCAAATTTCGAAGAGATACATCCCCAATCGTAGTCAAGTTTTTGTTTTAATTACTTGTTAAAATGTTTTGCATATTTTTATTATGTGCGAAATAGCCATCTATGAGTGTTTCTATCCCCTAGGGATAACAAAAGTAGACCCGTTTCTTGCGCTCTCATCAGCCAAGTTTGCTGGTCAACTGATGCCCCTCATGACTTCTTCTTCTCCTCCGCGACGACCTTCTCAGAAGTGATAGGTGCCTCCTTGGCCTCCTTCGTGCCGAAGAGTAGTCCGGCAGTGCCTGCGATCAAGTCGCTGAGAAGAGCAATGACTCCTGTGCAAGCAAGCTGCCACGAGGCGATGCTGACACTTCCGATGGGGGCTCGAGGGAAAGACAGGATCCATTCCGCCCAGTAAGGGAACCAGCCGTGAGGCAGCCAGAACATGGGCTCAGTAGCGTACCAGAAGGGCAAGAAGTATTGCGGCGCGCGGGTAACGACGATGCGGACGACGGTGAGGACTCTGTCGAAGTTGGATCGTGAAGCCTCGGTGGTTTTCTCTGTAGAGGACATGTGTTAGCTATCGCCTTAATTCCCCTGTAATTCTCTACAGCAGGCGAAACGTACTGGTCTTCTCTAGCTGTTCGAGGAGCTTATCGTGCTGGCGACGCAGCTTTGCCCATCTGGCAAATTCATCCTGAGAGCTCGTGGCATTTAGGTCTCGTCGGACCTTGAGGTAATCGGCCTGAAGCTTGCGCTGTTCGCCGGCAGCCTTTGACGTCGAGATAGGAAGGAAGTTGATCAATGTCCAGAGCTTTCTTAAGTTAGCAGATGTAACTCAATAGCGCAGCGCGAGAAGTGACGCACCAGGTTGTTGATCGCGGTGGCTCCAATTGTGTTGACTAGGTTGACGATAACTTCGACAACGAAGACGCTGAGCATAAGAGAGGCCATCGTTGCAGGTCGAAGATCGAGGATGGCGAAGGCGAGGAAGAGAGGGTTATACACACTCAGTGTGTTTTTGGTGCAGCGCCGGCTTATGCTCGTGCAAGCGAAGATGGAAGTCAGGTGGTGGTGATGTTGGCTTTGGTGGTTCTTCAAACGTGGTCAAGCCATGTCATTAGGTAGCCCCGACTGTATGGAGCTCCATACAACCCCTCCACACCACCCAAGCGTTAGCCTCTAGGGTTCAAAAATAAGCAGTCAGAGACTCACCCTTGGAAGACATAAACTGACTTATTAATTTTGCTCACTGTGGTTTCAACATCCAACTTCTCTAAGGCCAGAGCCACATCTGTTCCATTGCGCTTACCCTATACATCACTTCACTTTTATTGCCTTGCCCAGATCTAATGTCACGAGCACTTGATAAGAGTGCGAAAGAGGCTCTCAAGCATGGTGACCACCATCAAGTGTTTCTAGATATCTCGGATGTTCTCACAGAATCATCAGATCAACTTCTTGAGATTGAGTTACTTGGTAAAAGCCATGTGCTAGATCCAGACTCAACAGTACTCCGAGATGAGAATGCTGTTGCCATTCCGAAGCTGCGCATAGTTCAAGCTTTTATAGTGGCACAGAAACTTCACAAAAAGTTCCTAGCGAAGGATCAGAATGTCTCGATAGACCAAGTTTTAAGATCAACAGCGGTCATGCTGTTGATGGACCCAGAGCACTTGACGGCTGCCAATACCAGAAAGAGGCTTATCACAAGCAAGTTAAAAGGCAAGAGCGTCGAAGACGTATTGCGCTCCGAGAAACACTTGCTGGACAGTCTACTAACCAGTCGTCTCCATCGGCATACCAAATCACCAACATTATGGAACCATCGTCGCTGGCTTATGGAACAATATCGCCTCCACGGTCAGGGGGTTCCGGTGGAGGATGACATCTTGAGAATCATCATGGTATCTGGCGAACGACATCCCCGAAACTACTACGCTTGGTGTCACGCAAGATACTTGACCAGCGCATTCATCTTACAATCATCAAAGGCCAAAGATGCTCTGTCTCGAATAATTAGCTCAACGCAAAAGTGGTGCTTCTCACACCACAACGACATATCAGGCTGGCAGTTCCTGATATTTCTGCTTCACAAGCATCCTTCCGAGACATCACTTGTCTTTCGCGAAACATTGAAGCTTGCGAGCTCGTTCAAGTGGCGCAATGAGTCTGTCTGGTATTTTCTCCGATATATCGCTGCCTGGGGAGGCACTACTGCAGACATGATGGAATTTGAAAATGTTCGGAGGGTATTATTGGAGAGTGCTGCTGAAGATGAGACTGGGAAGCGCATACTTGAAAGAGCGCAACAGTGGTTGGAGGTTGTTGATGGATTCCAAACAAAGTGATGCATGTCTTGTTCCCCTGGGCTATGGCCCAACATGGTCGGTTGCCTCTTCGGATATATGAGCTTAAAAACATGAAAATAGACATTGGAAATAAAACAATCTCGTCTCGGTGGTGAAGAAGATGCTCAGACCAGCTTCACCCCGACGATAACATCTAGTTATATAGACAAATGAAGATCTGCCGTCATTTCAACCCTTGATTTCTGGTCGAAAGATGGCTCTAGGTTTAGCAACCTATCAAAGACCAAGATACCCTATAAGAAAAAGCGCAATATATCACTGAAATTGGGCTCTGCTCTGATCGACGCGACCCGAGTAGATAGTGCCACAACTTGCTGGGGTTAAGATTAGGCGTTGGCAGGCATTGGCAGGCATTGACAGACCACCAGCGTTGTTTCATCGGCGGGCCAGGACTGGAGTTCAGGACTGGGTATGAAGTCATTTGAGCCGCATGCGGTGAACTACGATCCATCTTGTCTGGAGAATAATCTATGTGAAATTATGACCTGCAGCAGGCTTGGCACGATAAACCAGCATGGTGTTTAGACGAAAGAGCTTGAAATCCTAATAGTGGACTCGGCTGTTAGATATTGCAAAGCGAATACATCTGTGCCACGCGAGTTAGTGACTCGGATAATTAGAGACAAAGAGCTTTGTTGCGGAAGCTATGGCGTTGTAAGGCCAGGGATATTCTCGGTTGTCTGTCATGTCATATCACCGCTTGGACGAGACCTATATATAAAACTTATAATGGGGAATATGATGGGATTTTGCATAATTGAAATTCGCAAAAGGAACAAATCTGAGACCCGAAGGATCAGTATTCTGAGCTTGGGTTCAGAGGGAGGCAGTGTAACATGTTTGAATATTCATGCAACTCGTTCAATTCGAGGTGATAGTCAATATCTGCATGTGTCAAGAATATTGACTCGGACATCAGCTCCGTACTGCACAGTACCCGTACCATGAAACAACAATAACGCAACATTATCTCGAAAAAGGCATCTGCTGACCTGCAATCACTAGAATGGCGTATAACAAAACTGGAGCAAGCTGAGAGTTTTGAGGCTTGCAGCAGTAGTCAGGGGTTGGAGGTTGTTTTGACGCGTAAGAAACGCTAGACTTATCGAGTCAGTTGAGGAAACAAAACCCTTGGATCCAATACCATTGGGCGTGAGATGCAAGTCTAGGGGATATACGGCGGCGATGGTGGCCTGACTGCATGTTTGACGCCAGGGCATCAAGCTTTCTTGTCTCGATACTGTCTAGATGTACATATCGAATGTCATCAAAAGCAAGGGATGGCATCAATAGTGAACCACAATATGCAGCCTGGTTCCCACTGAACGCGTGTATCAACCGCTGAAGCTTGTTTTTTAGGTTCTTTTTTTTTTACCGCTTGCTCCACGTTGCTTTGCATCGTACGGATATTATGTGCGCCAATATGCAGATCTTGTAGGGGGATTTAGCCCGGGCAACTTGACCTGCCTAGATAGATGAACCTAAACGCATCCGTTCATGTGCAAGGACGCTTATCGTTTCAGGGGTTGGATGTGTCCGTATTTGGCGACGGTTGCATCTCTTGGAAGCACATGGCAACAGAGGACAAAGACAAGACAAGCATTAGCTATCATCTGTGGCCGATATCATTTGCCCTTATCCTTAACAAGGTAGAGAGCACGGCAGGTTCCATGTAGGTAATCTCCACAGTTGGAGGGTTTCCACCGGAAACATGAACGCTCCGACCATGCAAGCGGCTAAGACTTGACGGACCATTCAGAAGGTTACGACCCTGGCACTAGAAGATATGAAGATCCAGTGATGAGCAGAGAGGGATTGCATGTAGAGATGACTGCAGTGTGTTACACACGACTCGAAGGGCGTTTCTTTGTTATTGTTTTCATGTTTCAAAAGAGTCAGTTTTGGTAGTGACTGATTCAGTTCAAAGAGATGGCCAAGAATACGAAGCAGTGTACGGTATTATCAAGATCGGTAGACATGGACTAGGTCCAGATGATCATCAAGCCAAGATATTTTGACACCCAATTAGAGTCCTGTTCCAGCCTAGCTCTGGGGTCTAGAGCCTGGGTCTGGTGTCGTGAGAGAGATGAGATTTGAGGTGAGGTGACATAAATGCTACTCTATCTTTGCCATGTTTAAATGATTTATCTATTTTGACAGATTGGAACTTGGCTGTTAGTGGTTGGCCCGTTGATTAATAGGCTCCTTTTACGATGGAAGACTCGGGGCACAGACAGGGTATATGTACTGCTGCACTCACTGAAGGCACACCCAAACTAGGTCCCTAGGCAGGCCCACTCTCCCCCATACCGTCTACTGCATCTCACATACCACTTCCCGTCACTCCCTCCACCTCCACCTCTGCCTCCACCCTCTTTCTCTCTCTCTGCATCTGCTGCCTCTCTTTTATACTGTATTGTACCTTGCATTTACCTTAATTCGTAATAATCCCTCCCCCTCCTCTGTCTTCCTTTTTCTAGGTTTTGTTTCGTTTCATACTCTCCTTTGCGATTTCCCTTTCTTTGTTGCTTGCTCTTTGTCTTGCGCAAATCAGACCGTGCTCCCACATCGAGTATCATTATCCCGACCTCCAATTCCAATTCACCCCAGCCCTTGAAAGAAATACTTCAGACGCCCTGTTCCAAAAAGAAAGAGAGACTCGGGAATTGGTCTCACTGTAACCAAGCCACTTCCATTGTGTGTCTTTGCTTGTGTCCTCCAACTTGCGCCAGGTTATAACTCGACGTCTTTACTGTGTCGTTTTGCTTCCAATGCTGGGCTCATAAACCTAATTCTTAATACCCTCGGCCAACTCTGGCTCCAGAGGCTTTGTTCGATTCGACTTCACTGTTCTTTCTCAGCCTCGTCAATTTCTGTTTTCACTGAATAGACGCGTTTGAGACAGGTTGTGACGAGCTGCTCCAATCAGCACCGAATCGACCTTGGTCTGTCTTGTCTCAGTGCAAGCCAACTCACGGTTATATCAACCACTTCCGCTTCCGAGTACAACAAGCGGCCACCAGAATTTCACTATTCTGATATCAACGCAACTTCAAAATGCGTCCAGGAGCGCTATTAGCACAGCTGGCTTTCGCCTCGTCTGCCAATGCATTCTTTCCTTATACCCCGGATTGGCGAGTTGATGTTGGACAAGAGAGTGTGGGGCGAAGGTCCAAGACCGTTGGAAACGGTGGTGGTGTTCGCATGGGTATTAAGCAGAGAGCTCCCAAGGTTTGTTTTACGAATTGGCTTGATACCATTTATACTGACTAGTCTACCACAGTCCAGTCAACCGTTATCAGAGAGAGCAGCCCATGAAGCAGCACGATTAATCGCAAAGTACACAGGAGGAACTGTCCCAGCCACCAGTGTGCTGGCCAAGCGCGAAAATGAGTACAATGTCATGGAGGCAGCGAAATCGACAACGAAACACACTCAGGGTGTGAACCAAGACGGCACTGATTATTCGTACTTTATCGAAGTGGGAGTTGGATCAGAAAAGAAGCCCATGTATATGCTTATCGACACAGGCGCTGGCTCAAGTTGGGTTATGGGCACTTCCTGTACCAGCAAAGCCTGTACGATGCACAACACATTCGGCGCCGACGACTCAGACACACTCAAGGAGACAGGCAAATCCTTCAGCATTGCATACGGCTCAGGAAAGGTTTCTGGCAACTGGGCAACTGACACACTTACCGTGGCCGGTATGGACATCAACTACCAGTTTGGACTGACGCATACGACATCGGACCAGTTTCTCTCTTTCGCCTTTGACGGTATTCTTGGTCTTGCGATAAACAAGGGATCCAGCGGAAACTTCCTCAACGCCCTGGCTGAGTCGAAGGAAGTCGACAAGAACATGTTCTGCGTCGCTCTAAACCGTGCGGCTGACGGTACCAACGAGGGCGAGATCAGCTTTGGCTCGCCGAACCCCGATAAGTACACTGGCGAAATTTCCTACACATCTCTCGGCAAAGAGAACGACTGGGCTATCGAGATGGACGATATGGGATACAACGGCGAGCAGGCAGGTGTCGGAGGCCTGCGCAGCTTCATCGACACTGGAACCTCTTTCATGTTCGGCTCGCCAGCCAATGTCAAGAAGGTCCACGCTCTTATCGACGGAGCTGAGAGTAAGGATGGCACCACGTATCATGTCCCCTGTGATAGCAAGGGCAACATGACCATCAAGTTTTCTGGCGTCGACCATGTTATTTCGCCAAAGGATTGGGTTTCTCCTCCAGACAAGGATGGAAAGTGTACCAGCAACCTGTACGGTTTCGAAGTCGTCAAGGGCGCGTGGCTTCTGGGTGATACCTTTATCAAGAACGTCTACGCTGTTTTTGATGCGGACGAACGACGAATTGGTGAGTGGAAACAATGACTGAGATTAAACTCATTGCTAATAACAACAGGTTTTGCTACGAACGCTATCACGAGCGGCTCTGATTCTGACGACTCTGAAGAAGAAACCACCTCCGCGACAGTGACAAAGACCTCCAACAAGCCAACCCAGACGTCTGACGACAGCGAAGAAACTGGAATCACCACTAACTCAAAATCAACCGCAACCGCAGTACCAGATATGGGTCTCGGTAAGGAATCAGTCTCATCTGGCACTGCCACCGCCGAAACAAGCCAGGCGAGCGAGACCCAAGACTCGTCAGCACCCTCAGGGCTATTATCGCAAGCCCGTTTCACATTCATTTTCTGTATAGTACCATTTTTCGCCCTCCTGACTTAGACGGAGTCGGGCAAGCGGTTATACGTTCTTTTTAATACCCTGGATACAATCGTTATTTTACAATCGTTAGACGCGCGGAAAGACGTGCATATATATATATATACAACCCGAGAGCTTCATAGAGCATAGAAAAATCATGCGAGGAACATAGGGACAGACAGACAAAGCTCATCAAGCATGAATGAGAAGATTGGGAAGGAAAGTTACAATTGTACACCCGATTGAAGTGAGGGAGAACTTGTTGAGTTTCACATAGGTGGTTCAAGCCACGCTACACATATTTCCAACCAGAGATAGACCATCACATTCAATAGAAATGTTGGATGATTGAGTTATCGAATTGGGTTTACAAATATCATGACTCGATAATATGTGACTGAAAGCCTGTTGGGTACAGTTCTGGCTTGTTGTCAGGTAGAAAGGTTCTGGAACCTTGATCGTTTCTGGGTCTGACCGTTGGAAAGGAGAGTGTAAATTGGACCCCTATTTTAATGCAACTTGCTTCGTAAGGGTCCCTGGGTTTACAACAGTTCTTGTGGCAAGTAACGGTATATCTGAGTAGAAAAGAACCAATAACCAGTAGCTCCACATCCTGTTAGATGTTCAACAAATATTCTCAATAGAAGCCTCCATTCCATCTCTTTATTCATATCTTCTCTGAGTATGGCCCAGTCCTGTTGGATTGATCCGTGCCCCTGCATGAGCACCTAGCGGGAGATTCCAGCACCAAGGACCAGATTTCCAAGGGGCATTTGAACCAATCCTAGCGCCTATCATGCTGGAAGGCGACGCTAATCCTTGGAATCCTTGCTTATCTGGGGGAAGGACAGACAACCATCCTTTAAGCTAAGATCCTATTACAAGGAGACAATACTTCTTTACAACTTTCAACAAACAGCAAATCTTTTATCCTTTGGTTCGACAGTCAATCGTTTTTTGTTGCTCCTCTAATACTATCATCCTATAATATACCAATTTCACGCATACGTACGAGCGAATCGAATTAATACGTCTTCTCCTGGGGAGAAAATGTGCACGCAATATCCCTTTGCTGCTCCCCTTCAACAATGACGCACGCCAGGAACAATGGCTCCCCGAACCCGCACGGCGAGGACCGCGGTCTTTTGAGCCACGGGCCCGACTACGACGACGACTACTTTGGCATAGTTGCAGATGATCACAGCGGCAGCGGCAGTGGAAGCGCGAGCGCAGACTTGGGGAAGGCTTCGGGCAAGACTGATAGCAATGGCCAGCCTCGAACACCCGGCCGCGTGCGCTTCGACTTGACGCCCGAGATCGTGCCGGTCAGCAATGGACAGTCCTTTGGCGGATTCAGAGACGACGATAGCGAGAGACGGTCATCCGACGATGCATACTTTGATATAGAGGAGGCGACAAGTCCGGCGCGGGCGCATCGTACGCCTCTCCTGACAGACATGGAAGCACCAAGCGTGACGCTCGCCAACTCAATGGGCGATCCTTCCGAATTGGCAGAACACGAGATGAACCGCCCCAAGTCTGGACTCAAGTCAGCCTTTATGAACATGGCCAATTCCATCATTGGCGCGGGTATCATCGGCCAGCCCTACGCTGTGCGCCAGGCCGGCCTCGTCGGCGGCATCCTGCTGCTGGTAGGTTTGACGGTGGTGGTGGACTGGACCATCTGCTTGATTGTCATCAACAGCAAGCTCAGCGGGACGAGTCACTTCCAGGGAACCGTTAAGCACTGCTTCGGACAGTCCGGGTTGATCGCCATTAGCGTTGCGCAATGGGTGTTTGCGTTCGGCGGGATGGTCGCGTATGGCGTTATCGTTGGCGATACGATTCCTCATGTGTTGGTCGCCGTGTGGCCAAACTTGTCAGAGGTGCCCGTGATAGGGCTTTTGGCGAATCGACAGGTTGCGATTGCGGTATTCGTGCTGGGTATTGGATACCCCTTGACGCTTTATCGGGACATTTCAAAGGTGAGAACCTAAAGGGCGATATACACGTCCTCTTATTCGAGAAAAAGTATATGCTAACAACCTGTGTAGTTGGCCAAAGCGAGTACGTTTGCGCTTGTTGGTATGGTGGTTATCGTCTTTACCATTCTGGTGCAAGGCATCGTGGCTCCCGCATCAGAACGAGGCTCCTTCAGCCCTTCGCTTCTTTTATTCAACGGTGGCTTTTTCCAGGCCATTGGTGTTATCTCATTCGGTATGCTAGTGATGAGTCCTGAACCCCTGAACTCGTATGGATGCTTACTGATGACTTTATAGCCTTTGTCTGCCATCACAATTCACTCCTCATTTACGGATCTCTCAAGACACCTACCATTGACAACTTTTCTCGTGTCACTCATTACTCGACTGGTGTATCGATGGTGTTCTGTCTTGTACTTGCTCTGGGTGGTTTCCTCACATTCGGTGACAAGACTATGGGCAATGTTCTCAACAACTTTCCTGCCGACAACACCATGGTCAACATTGCGCGTCTTTGCTTTGGCCTCAACATGCTTACCACACTTCCACTCGAAGCATTTGTGTGTCGTGAGGTGATGTTGACATACTTCTTCCCCGATGAGCCCTTCAACATGAATCGCCACCTGCTCTTTAGCACGAGTCTTGTCGTGTCAGCTCTTGTGTTGAGTTTGGTGACATGTGATCTTGGTGCTGTGTTTGAACTCGTGGGAGCAACGAGTGCAGTGGCCATGGCGTACATCCTGCCTCCATTGTGCTACATCAAGTTGACGACACGAAGTTGGCGGACATACATGGCTGGTGCGGTGGTGGCATTTGGCATAGTCGTCATGACTATTAGTGTGATCCAGGCGGTGCAAAAGATGGTGAACAGTGAGTTCCCCTTCATTCTTATGAGACATCATCCATGGGATTTAGTATATGCTAACAAATCCTTGTAGGCAAAGATGGACCGGCGCAATGTGCATAAGCCAATAATCGCCACCCTTTTTTACTTTTATTCATATAGCATTATAACATTACCTAACGAAGCATCAACACATAGACACTGGTTGAAAACAGAAGACATAAGTGGCGACGCAAAAGCACATGCTACTGCGAGGAAGACTTCCGCTTAAGAGGCGTACCGATCACATATAAAAGGCGGATGATGATTTAGTTGAACATTTGAGTAAGACATGTCGAAGAAAACGCAGGTACTCGCACTCATTTTGGATTTGTATGATTGGAGTTGTTGGCATGGCGTGATACAAAGGTGTCTGAATAATAGACAGTTTCGAAGTTTGTTAAACATAGCACAAGAAGCATGCACATGTTTGTATTCGATGTTGCTAGTGAGGTCAAGCTGTGATATCACAAGAGACTATCTAAGCCTAGTCCCTCAGTGAGCAAAGAATATGACTTTGTTCAAGTTTACTATTCCTAACCAATATCTGACCCTCTATTCTCAAGTCTCCATTTGTTGCCAGCACAATGAGCTGTTTCTCACCCGACCAAGGCCTTCCATTCCCCACCTAGATCCCCATCTCACCAGGACCCAAGACCCTTCAAACTTCCTTTATCAAGATGGGGTGGGCTTGTGTATGCGTGTGTGTGTGTCACGGGCGAATCGCAAGAGGGGGTAAAACAAAGCAACAGCCCGCTATTTGCGCCAGGAAACCCCGCTTTGGGAAAGAGTCGACGTAAATCTCGTGTGAGGGAAGGATGATTTGGTTTGGAGTTGATGGAGATACAGTAGTATATATAATTTAAACCTTCCCTCCCCCTCTTTCTTCCCTTCCTCTCTTTTTCTACACAGCTTAAACTTTGACACTTCTACACCTTGTACCACATACATCTCTCGATATCAACTTTCAAGATGGAGCCTATCGTCAACTACAACCACAACACCTGCCCCAAGTGCAGCGCTACCATTGAGGGCGCCGGCAAGACCTGCGGTAGCTGCGGCGCTGTATGTTGTTCCTACACACCATTTACTTGCTATCATAGCTGACACTACATTCTCCAGCACTGCCCCGTCTAAACTTCCAACGGAGAAATTCACGAAGACATGATCGAGACGAGTTGAGATATCGGGTGTTAGGGATGCATACAACGGAGTGCGGGTTGGCGATTTGGGCGGATGTTGTGACGAGGCCGCTGTTTGATAGCGTCACTCTTTTTTTGTTTGGAAGGCTGTTGATGGTTGTTTAACCTCTTGGCTTTGGGCGGTACTCTGTAGCGGAGATTAAGCTCGCTCTTTTATTCGACCTTATTGAAACAAGACTGATACTCATCTCAATCTATCTGCATAACGCATCTTCTCCGTGAATGTATGTGTGTAAGCTGTCTTGGCTCCAGACAGACGGACCAGCTCAGATTCCACACTGGTTGGACTACGGCTACGTATTATCTGACCCATGCTCGTTGATTGATGGGATTACATCACCCGTATCACAACTACCGAAATAGGTTCAGGCGTCGATCAGAGGGTCTAGCATGGGATAGGGGGCCACATGACTGACATTGGCACGTGGATGGAGATGTCCCAAGTAAGAGGTCAACATTGGATACTGTAGACGCCTCAACTCGAAGCTAGTGATCACTTGTGTAGCCAGATAGCCTATATCATGCATCCCAATACGCCCAATGCAATGGAATCACTATCACCAAGGTAAAGAAGCATGGTCACGTCACCTCACGGGTAAAGTAGACAGAAATATACAAAAAATCAAGAGATTAAACAGGCAGGCCCTACGCAATAGATGTCCCATCTCCATGGTCTAAGTAACGGTCTCGAGGCTCCAAGAGAAAAAACGAAAAGATTTATGGCCTGACCCGACTTGGTTCCCCAGCCGAGTCCCATATCCACACATAAGCAGACGCAAACGCTCTCGCCGTAACCAGTCCACAGAGTCTCTCCTGGCCTCCTGTAACATCTCCCGAGTGATTCCTCGTCCATCAGCCTGCACTGACAGACTAGGCAGGAGAGCAAGGAACGAGAGTCACTCCTCCTCCTCCTCAAAAGCCCCCAACAAAAAAGACATCTGGCCCACCTCCCCATACGCGGCAAGCACATACATAAAACAAAGGTCCCGCTCGCCTGCCAGTGGTGATAATAAAAAAGATGAGGTATCCGTCGGTAATAGCAACCCCCCTGCAAGATTCAGGAGGTCCAAGAAACCATGGGCTCCCACCGACTAGAAAACCATCAATCCAGCGAGAAAGGTCGGCGCGTAGGCCGATGGACCAGACATGAGCGAGACGATATCAAACTCCAGATTCCGAGAAAACCGATGCATGTCGACAGCCCTGGCCTTCTTGGCCGCCACGGGCCTGTTTCATCCGAACTGCCGGGGCCAAGTTGAGGTCGAACTGTGACAAAGGATTACAACGCAGGGTCAATCCACGATACGTGTGCGTGGGCTGCGTTCAAAAGGCTTCGATGGCGCCTTTACAGAACAAGACACTTCTTGTGAGACTTGCTTCGGGTGCTGCGCGACAGCAGAGCAGCGCGAGTAGCGTGCTCGAACACTTCGCGGACACCTTCGTTGGTCTTGGCTGAGCACTCAAGGTACTTGTAAGCAGAGATCTTCTTGCGGATCTCCTCACCCTGTTGATTATCGTTAGCATGTACAGATGTGAAGTTAGCAGGCAACCAATCAGGTTCAATGAACCCAAGACAGGTGCTTTGCCAGGGCAGGGGATCGTACCTCCTCAGGGGAGACGGGCTTCTGGCTGGTCTTTCGGAGCTCCTCAATGATCTTCTGGTCGTATCGCAAATCCTTCTTGCAGCCAACAAGGATGATAGGGAGACCCTGGCAGAAGTGCAGAACCTCAGAGATCCACTGTAAAAGAGCACGTGTCAGCAAGGCTGTGTGGATGTTATCTGGCAGCAAGCCGTTTGGTAGTTGGGGTTGAACGAACCTTCTCCTGGACGTTGTCGAGGGAGTCGGGAGAGTCAACGGCGAAGCAGATCAAGATAACGTGGGAGTCGGGGTAAGAAAGAGGTCGAAGACGGTCGTAATCCTCCTGACCAGCAGTATCCCATAGGGCGAGCTCGACGTGCTTGCCGTCAACCTCGACATCGGCAACATAGTTCTCGAAGACGGTGGGGACGTAAACCTAAAGGTAGAATCGTTAGTACGATGTTTGTTGTTGTTGATTCCCGTCAGAGATAAGCGCCTCTCGTAACGCCGCGTGGCAGTGCGATGACCGAAAGACATCAACGGTGTAAAGTCAATGCTTACCTCGGGGAAAGTGCCCTTGGAGAAAACACTATACAATTGATTAGCGACAAGTCGATGATTTGGTTGCGGAGATGATGGTGATGATGATGGTAGAAGATGGCAAAGTGAAGCAAGGGGCATGCGTCTGCGTCTATCACGATAATGATAGAGCTGATTGCGTCGGACGATGCGAAGCGCTCAAGCGAACAAGAGGCCAGGAACAATTATCGCATTGCTTTCCTGGTGTAGCCTTGGACCGGTTGAAGCACCGAGTAAGGTCGACGCGGTGATGGGAGAGAACAACACGACACGGTGATGGACGGGTATCTCTTGATGAAAGAAGGCCAACTCACATCAACAAACAGGTTTTACCACAAGCACCATCGCCGACAATGACGAGCTTTCGGCGGATCTCAGCCATGGTTATTGATTAGAAGTGTTTTTGGGTGAAGAAGTTGTGAGAAATGGACGAATTTGCTGGCGTAGAATGCGAGCTTGAGCTTGAGTTGAGCTTGTGAGATGGATGGTGCAGGTTGTGAGTTTCGCGGAGAGCGGCGGCTGCGGGTCGATGGGGATGGGATAGAGAGAGAGAAAGAGGAGAGTGGACACGGCAAGGCAAGAGAGAGACAGAGAGCAGAAGGGGGTTCGATTTTGGGTGAAATAGGCTTGGGCTTGGTTTTTTTTCCAGGACCCGAACAGCTACTGGACAGGACTGGCTGGATAGGACAACGGTCAAGCACAGGACAACAGGCAGCCAGGGCAGGTCAACGTCAGGTACCTCTGGATACGATGTGATGTGCACTGGGAACGAGGTACCAGGTGTCGAGAGATCAGAGGTGCTGGGGGGGGTCAAAGCAGGGTTGTTGAGGATGATGAAAGCCGCGACGGGCATTTGTGATTCGCACTGTGTTTTGATAGGCACTTAGCGGACAATGGCAGCTGAAAATAGCCTGCTGGCAGGGCAGGGCAGGGCGTGTTTGTACGGGCACGATTAATTAATTGACAGAGGTTGTTGGTCGTCAGCATGCATAGAGCGTTCGTTTGTCCTAGTTGTCTCACCGTATGTATGTCTTTCTATTCTTTAAGTTAGATCTAAAGTGAAGGCTGAGTCAAGTGCTGTTGAGGCTTTGATAAGCCCTCCTGAGGTGCATCGCATCTTTGTTCGACTCAGGGATCAGAAGCAACAAAACAAAAACAGCCCTGTCAATGTTTACAACTGCCAGGTTGTGAGCATTTGTTCCATGTTTGAATTGCGAGCATGTCTGTTGCTGGGGCTGCGAGCTTGCTGGGGTCTGGTCTGGTCTCTTTGACGGGTATGATGATGAATGTGTACTTTCCCCTGGACCTTGGACCTGATCTGTCGTCACCTTAGGACCAACTCTGCATGTACTCTTTCACCGATATTACCACGCAAATGGTACCTACGTCCTTCTTGTCACATTACGCGGAAAAAAGGGTCCACGCCCGTCCTTTCCTGAGGCAGCCAACTGCGTCTCGTGGCCCTGGCTTCGCCTGGTGGGTGGCAACAACCGCTAACACCGTCCCCTATTCAGTGAGTGATTAGTGGAGTCGGCTCACAGTGCAGACAGTGTGCAGGCCCGGCCAAAGATCCTAGGCCTAGGGCGGCGGGCTGGGCTATTTCCCTGGCGGGGGAATTAACTGGCCCATTTTATCTTACCGAGAGTGCTCCGCCATGGAAAGGAAACTTTTAGAGGCAGCTTTTGGCGTCCAATCCATGTGCAGTTGCTTCCATATCCTGCATAACATGGGAAGTTAAGTTGGTTACTTTACTTGCTCCGACCTCCCCAAGGTTGCTTCGTGTTGCGTCGTCTTCCATTTGCGTGATTCTGAAACGACTCGGATAGAGAGAGTGAGCAATGCCAGCGACAATGATGACGAGATGAGATAAGGGTCTGCCTACTATAGCAGTCACTTGCTACTAAGTATTGGATGACGGAGAATATCAATGGCCAAGAATAACGGGGAGCCGGCCGTTTGTTGAACCGTTTTTGTTTAATTGTGAGACTCACAATCCAGTGAGGTGCATTCACAAAAGATACATCTTTGACTCTTTGACTCTTTCCCCGTTCGTCTTCCCACCGCCAAACGCCATCATCATTCACAGTCATCACGTTTTGCACTATTTCTATCGGTCTGACGTGCACGCCAGTCCTTGCTCGACCAAACAGAGTCCTGCTTCAGAACTGCTGCTGTTGGCTTACAACTTAACTTGTATCATCTTATCCAGACGATGGAACGCTTTAGGCTCCATAGCTCCGAGGCTGAAACCGTGGCTCGGCCTGTCATATGAACAGGACGAAACTAATAAACAACTTCCAGCCACTATCCCATGGTAACAAATTGGCCTCTAGGCCTGTAGAGAAATGTGTCTTTCTTTGGGAGATTTCTAGCTGGGATCTGGTGTCTAGTCATGACTGCAGCATGAGCTTATCCCCCGTAGTCAGCGTTTGATATTTATCACAAGTCATCTCGGCAAGTTCCACCTGGAATATGAACAATGCCGTTTAGCCTCTTTGTGAATTTGACTTTTGATATTGAAGGGAGTCTTGTTGATATCAAACATCCGCGTCGTCATCAATCACGATCGTCTTTCACAAGTCAGTCCATGCAAAGAGTGAAGCTGGCACAAGCTTCCCACCCCTGGTCCGTCATGCAATGTATTATAGCGGAGCTCCGTGCTGAGCTGTGCTGTGCCATCCCGTGTTTCCGCTTGCTAAGCCAAGATACCCAGAACTACGGAGCGTCCAGTCATAGAGTTTGCAGTGGACGGAAAAGTCCTACGACGCCCCATAAGTAGGACTCTCACTCAAGCTCCCCTGATCGTTGGGTGGTGTACGGATACAGTGAGGACGAGGACCCTGATTGACCTTGGGTTGCACATTCGGATATGCATTACCCAGAATCCTACGGATAGACGATGATAAATGACCACTTTTGGATAATATGAGATACTCATGATTCACGGTAAATCTGTCATGCGCCCGTAATTCCTCATTCCCTCTATGCTTTGTATAACAAACACGAACAAGTGCTGATCCCGCAGGTCATCTCAGGCCTTTCAATACACAAAAACGGAACTTTGGACCCTTTGACATAGCTAGCATGTGATCTTGTGGTATATCCTGCCTAGAGCAGTATCATATGGCCAATAAGGTGCTGTACTTGCTTTCTTATCATCTGGATGATATCACAAGCTGCATATATGTTGTTTGTTGTAAGGTTTTTCCATATGGTCTTAGTTGATTGGAATAGTAGAGGCTGATCTAGATATCGGCGTAATGGAAGACTTCAAAAACCAAGGTCTTTCTTTGTACGAAGTTGGGATTGGAGGAACAAAGTGACTGATTGGTACATAGCGTTGGCACTGGATTTTGACGCGGAGTGCACAGATGGTTACTGTTGACCATGAAAGCTATGAACCTCCTCCGTCGATGTTGGGCTTCGTAATACTCAATGTCGCTTTATGGGTAGTTGTTAATATAGACTCAATATTCATCATAGCTCTGCATCTACTGGGTAGCAGAAACGTTGACCTCCTAAGTCTTAGTTTATAAACATAAATAGCCTAAAGAGCATAGTCTAAGTAGCATAAGCTGATCTACCAGTTTTGTCTCTTATGATTCTAGCGGCTAATTGTTCTGATACCCTGAGGCGCATGTACGACATGAAGCTATCATGAGCATAGTGCGGGGTACAGTGCATCACAACTACCCGCACCCACCCACTACTGCGGCTAATTCCGTTCGATGGTCGAGAATTTCCAGCTCAACCGTCCACTCCACAACGAATTATCGTCACGCCCAAAGCGACAACTCGGCGCCGACAGCTTCAATCCGCTCAATGAGCTGCTAGAGCCTGCGAATCCCCTAGATAAACTACCGCAGCTCATTCTCCGCCATGCAGAAGCTCGCCAAGCGGGTTGCCCAGGCCCAGCGCCAGGCCGGCAAACGAGCCCAAAAAGCCGCCAAAACCGAAGAGACCAACTACAAACTTCGAAACCGACAGGCCATTCGAGCAGCTGTGGCTGAGGTCCGACAGAATCTTCAGGATGCGCGCCGTGCTCGACAGGAGGATTGGGAGTTAGGTCCTATCGCCCCCAAGCGTGATTTGGGATTCAATGGTTATGGCATGTTCTCCGAGGGTGTACGAACGGATTGGTCCAACTATGGTCTCTACAACCCTCGACCCGAGATTTTGAGGAAGAGATGTGCCTGGGCCGGTGGTGTGAACCAGCTTAGTCTTGCTGTTTCTGACCGAGTGGTTATTATGGATGGCCCAGACAAGGGAAAGATTGATCGCATCAAGTCGATCAACATCCAGGCGGGGCATGTTACTCTTGAGACTCACAACCGGGTAAGCATATTGGTTTCGAAATGACTCTGCATAATCTAACGGTATCAGGCTATCTCTTCAGGCATGTTTGGAAACGACAGCCGCTCTCAGCCTATGCCCCTCGCGATCGATGCCATCCGCCTGGTCTATCCTATCACCAACCCCGAAACCGGCGTCACAAGAGACGTCGTCATTCACGAGCTCAAGTCCATTCCAGCAAACATGAAGTCCCCCAATATGACACTCGACCGATGGGAGCACGGATACAAGTGGGACCGAATTGTTCCTGGAATCAACGTCATCATTCCCTGGCCTGAGGTGCAAGTCCCCGAAGCGGAAACATTCGAAGGCGACACTATCCGAGAGACTGTCGAGGAGCGATCATTCTACTATAACCTGCTATCCCCACCCATGCCGGAGAACATCATCGACGAACTCCGTAACAAGTTCTCCAAGTTCCGAACACGCCACGAGGATTGGTATGTGCAGCAGAAGGAGACTGAGGCCATGTCGGAGCAGGCCCGCTTGGACTCTGTCAAGTCTATGCAGACGCCTTTGCAGGAGTTCCACGAGATGCAGCGCGAGAAGCGTGCAGCGGAAGGCGAGCCCGAGCTCAGCGACGAGATGCTGGAGAAGCTTGGTGCTATTATTGCGCAGCGCAAGGACGCTGCTCTCAAGAAGGCTGGCGTGTCAGAGGTTGCTGCTACAGATGCTTCATTACCCTCATCAACGACAACACCCCCAACCCAATAAAAGAAAAGAGTGGACTACGTGCGGCCGAGGTTTGGAATGTGGATGATGTGCCAAGAACGGTACGAATAACGTGTAATTATATCTGTGCAACAATGTACATCATGAGGCGTAAAATAGACGCATTTTCCTGTCTCTTCATTGAAATGATTCCCTGGCTGAGTCTTGTCATTTCGGCACTGAGCGTGAGTTGCAAAACATCTGATATATTTGCTTGCCCCTGTGCATATGTAATATGGGTATTTGAATGAAGTCACACTTGCATCTTATTGAGATGCACAAGCGATAGAACGGAAAATATATGGGACCAAGTATGGTCACCCATCGTATATATAGTTTGATCCCTTGAGCCTAGTGATTTATAGCTTGGAATCCTTTGGCCCTGAATAGCCAACCCCCTTTTGAGATGACTGGCTATCCTCAGCCATGGCCCTTATGAGAAGGCGATCCTGGAGTGACGAAGTGTCATGGATATAGCAGGCTAGCATGGATGCATCTATGTTGGCTCTACAACACTATTAGAGTTGTGGCAAGCTAAAAAGTAGAGTGTCACCTTACGGTTTGGTACCTCCCGTGGTGGTGGTGGTGGCGGGAGTCTGGATTGAGTTGGATGACATGGTGTGAGAGTGCAGTGTAACTGGACTGAAAGTACGAGGACTAAGATCAAGAATATGTTCTAAAGAGCTTAGTAGAAGGAGCACAAAGCACGAGAACGGTAAGACGAGTGTTCTTCCCCATGGGAAATCTGACAACTGCTAATGTGGTGTGTCTCGAGAAGGTCATGGCTGAATGATAGAGAAGTAACCGAATGGAATCGGAAATATGGTGTCTTATATACATGAGTCCAATACAATTGGGCTCTGTTATGATAGAGCTGTCCCTGATACAAAACCTTTCACGAAGGCCTCAACTCTTCACCCACCATCTAACATTCCGGGCAAAGATACGCCCGCAGCTCGAGACACAGCCCAACTTGACCGGTGATCCAGGCTTCTACTTTGATAGCAGCAGAAGTGCAACTCACACACAATATTAGAATCAGGATTGAGACTCGGTCAGTGGCCGTAGCTAAAAGGCGGTGATAACTACCTACCTACACACATATACATACGGGATACGGGATACACCGAAGAAATTACTGCCGTTTTGACGTATGCAGAGCAGAATACATGTAGTCGTGTGTTGTTGTGTAACCAGGAACCTGGACCGTTACCTTCCCCTTTAGGAAGACTGAAGACGACAGCCACTCGCGTTGTGCATCTTTATCGAGTAAAGATTTCCGAAAACGTTGTGTTACAAGACAGAGAGACACAACCAACATGTAAGCCAATGAACCCCAACCCACCACCACCTGTCTGCATTCTGCATTTTTTTCCTACTGAAGAATATAGAGAAGCGGTGAAGTGTTGGATCCTTGGGAAATATTGTCCTTGTTGGGTTCTGTGATGATATATGACTTTTTGGTTGCATAAGCACGTGGGAGTGAAGATGCTGCGCCTAAAGCTCACGCATCAGATCCAACAATGCGAGGCGCGATTCTGCACTTCGACTTGCATTGGTCTCGCTTATTTGACGTGCTTTGTTGGCCTTAAGCTTGTCTAAGTGGAGAAAAGAGGGAACAAAGCGCGAATAATGGCATTCTGATGAGGCTCTTCTGAATACCGCGCCTAAGCCTCGTTCACAGAGCGACACTTTGAGGCCACCCACTTCTCCAAGTTATAGCGGTGAGCACTCAAATATGATAAATGTTGACGTAGAGTTAATTGAATTTCTCAGCTCGGGTGACACGGCCTTGAACAACCGATGTTATCCTCTTCTTCCTTCCCTGAGGCTAAGTTGAAGTGTTCTCCCTAGTTCTATTCTGGCTTCACCGAAATGCTTCAAGCTAAGTTAACTAGTTCCATTCCACCTTCGTCATAGAACAATTAAAAGAAGGAATCCGATATTCCATCACAAGTAAGGAATTAGCCAAAGCATGCCGAGAGGAGATATTGTAGCAAATTAGGGCGGGTCTCCATTGATCTGTCTATATAACAAGTCACATTTGACGGGAGTTCATATATTTGTAATTAAATGGCAAATTAATTTTCATAACACCCTGTCCATGAGTATTTGAACCTATATGAATAACGAAGGTGGTTATACATGGAATGGGATCGTGAAGTGTTTGAGCGGCATGATATGTACAATCGCATCTGCATCCAAGACTTTCAACTATTATTACGGCCGACCTGTACGACCATGTATCCCGACGAAGAGGCATAAATTAGGCAAGTGAGGTATCGTTGAAAGGAAATAATGGAAAAAGATAGAAGGGAAACACAGAATTTGACACCGACTTCGCATAACACCAGCAAGTAACGCACTCTTAAAGCCTACTCCGACCCAGAGTTGTGTCTCTCTGCGGCAATCCAGTACCAGCAAGGGATGAACGGGGATGGGGATGTTCTATGCAAAGTTGAATACGAAGAAGACGATCCTGCAAGGAAGAGGTATCGTAGATGAAACGGTTGAGCATGGGACTCGTGTCAGAGGGTCTGATGGCGACCAGTTAGTTTGTAGGCGAGCGTGCCACTCTGGGTTCACTTGCTCTTCATGACATTTCATAGTTTCCGAAGAAATAGACATATCTCGTGAAGACATTGTGCATATACTCGTTGTGATAGAAATAACAAGGGGTTGGACGATATGCAGTGACAGGATCTAGTTCCGGCGTAGGCTTTGACTTCTGCGAGTCAGCAGGATCAGGAGTAATTGGAGGAGGAAACACAGAGGCTGATCATAATAAAAGTAGAAGTAGAGGGAATTTACTTGGAAACGGGTTTTAGTTTACAATGTTCAGTTTAGAGAGACTGCCGACTCTTATAGATGTGGCAGCTCCGGACTCCGGGGTTCACAAGCCAAACTCGGGGCCGGTTGCCGGTTTGAACCACAAACCCCCTTTAAAGGAACAACAAGACAAAGAGACACAAGTCCTACGCTAGAAAACACAACAACAGACGCTAAGAACCAAAGGATGAGCCAACCGGTTGAGTTCATCGACCTCCGGAGTGTGGATACCCACCATCGTCCGTGTGATTCGGGAAAAGTGGAGTCTTTTCATCGGAACACCGGTGAGATGTCCGGGATGTTTTGCTTTGAGGCTTTGACTAGAGGGGGATTGTTTTAGAATACGAGTGAGCTGAGTAAAAAGCTCAGGGGTTTATCTCACAGAAAACCCTGCTCACTGATCCTGAAATTGCACATAGTTTGATACGACTTGACATCATTTACTAACGACTAATGAGTATACTTATCAGAGATTAAGAATAATTCGAGTATATATATGGAGATTCAATACAGGAAGACTCTAGTATATATAAGGTGATATACTGGACCTACCCCCCTACTTCCAAGTCCGTGACAATTGAGTGTCAATTATAGCCATCCATCTCAACATTTATATACACTTTATGATCCTTTTACAATCGGCTGGGAATTTGAAAAGAAGTCCCCAGGATCAAGTCAAGATCAATGATCTTATTCTTCAAAACATCGAGTCTGGTACTACCGGCAGCAGTGCCATCAACTGTTTCTGGTGGGTTGGTGGTCGCTGCAGCTCCACGAAGGAGTCGCTCCTGGACGGAAGAGATGTCGTAGATTTGCACACTAAGCATTATACTGCGAGGCTCGGGTCTAAGATGGTTTCATTTAGTCAGCTTTGGCGTATTAGGAAGAGGTTACTACTGACCGCTTCCGACCGCTCCCCTCGACCGTCTGAGTAGACGAGTTGGCGGACTCCATGATAGGATAACACGTAACACAACGTAATATTCCTGGGATGTATGAACGTATGTATTATATAAGGAGGTCTGATATGCCTATGATAGCTTTATAAATAATGGGTTAGAGATTATTTCACTCTCAAGTCCAAAATGACGAGTTGCGAATGATCAAGAAGGTTGAAACCAAAGTCTTGAGGATCATTCTGCGGAAAAGTCGAGATTCTCAGACTCGACTCGGCATTATATATCTAGCGGGACAGAACAAGAAAAAGTAAAATTACAAAACATTTCTTTGCCCCGGTCGGGATGAGACGCCACGTCGACGCTGGATGATTGGTAGTGACAAGATGAGCGCGTGCATATATCTAGATCATATGCCATATGCTGCATCTCTCACCTTGCAAGTGCGTTACGATGGGATCTATCATATCTGAGGATCAGACAGAACTGTCCATGGAGAAACGCTCTCAGAGGCGTGCAGCCAAGAACCTGCGGGGTGAGATCGTCTTGAGGAGAGAAGAGAGACTGGAGAATGCTTGGGTTGAGTATGCACGACAGGGGTGCAAAACAAGAGGCAACAGCTTGGGCACCGCTGGTACCGGGCGGCAATGACATGTAATAGGGCGTACGGTAGAGTTAGATATATGCCAGAGTTGCCTTAGTTGATCATACGATGCTGCGGGTAATAGATAGTTCAGCGTGCAGGGCCGATTCGGGCTAATTGCGATCTGCTGTGTAAAGACGATGTGCGGCATTCATTCATGATTGGACCTATTTCATGCAGTGTCGGTACTTGAGACGCTAGATAGATCTAGGAACGGGCCCCAAGAGGCCGGGTTGGCCATTGATCTTAGAGGTAGACCGAGTAAGGATCCAAGCTCAGGCCGTTCCGTTCTAGTATCAACGGGGAATGTGTAGTCCAGTTGCACCACTTGCAAAGTAAATGCTGTGTAACGGTCTGAGCACTATATGAGCTGTTCAACTGACCGCCGTGATGGATTTAAGTCTAGACTCGTCATAATCAGACCAATTATTTTACTTGGCTGACGTAGTATAGAATCTCCTATAGCCAAGAGGCATCTAGTGTCCGTATTATAAATCTCAATCTTCATCGGGTACTTCGCCTACCAAATTCGAGAACTGACAGACAATGCGGCAAAGAGAAACCTCGCGTAGCAATATCATCATCATATCTCATCACTTGTCACAATCTGTTGGTTACAGATTCTCTGCGTCTGATCAGACGACCCCGCGAGACGAGAAATTAAACCACATAACAAGATTAACGTAGTTGTCTCACCTCACTCGCCCTCCCGCTGGGCCACTCACATCGCCTATTTTAAGCCATAGAGGTACTGCTGGATCTCAACGAGCGGACGGCTGCATTTCAGTTATAGCGATCTACTGCATTTGTGCAACACCAATATGTAAACGTCTCCCCATTACTCGCAATTGAGCTCTCAGCGTTGATCGAGGCCTGCATTTTTTTTCTTTTCTTTGTGCAGCCCGGAAATTCATCCGCTATGACCGTCTGCGGAAGCATTTCTCTTTTTTCTTTTTCTTGTGTTACGTTCCGAACTTGGCCATGGCATGCGGTGCCAAGGTTATACGAGACTGTTGGGTTCAGACGGCTACGCACCGTAGCAGTCGGCGACGGAGTATTTCGTCCTATGACGACAACCAGCTGAACAGCGTTGGAGTTTCAATCTTCCATACAAAAATTCTCGCAACAAGGGTGTTTGTTATAGTGTTTGTTATAAGAGAAAACAAAGGCTGAAACAAGATCAGCAATGATAGGTGCATCGCTCGCTATTAATTCCGCAAAGAGAACGGAACTCGAGAGATCGGCACTGTCAGATCGTAGGGTTAGTGAGTACAAACTCGTTATTACTCAAAATGTAGCCCGTTAATTGTGTTTATGTGTTCAAGAGCTGTTTGGTACTTCCAAGTACCTGGACATCGGTGTAAGTCAGACTCCACTTTTCCCGGCGCCTCAACCGCCCGCTCGCGCCGCCGGCCGCCGGAGGTTTTTTGGTTTGGGTTTTTGGGCAAGTCCCACCTGCCCAGTCGTTGCTGCTGCTTGCCCCTCAACCCCTCAACCCCACGTACGTCCCTTACGTCTAGCTAGAGCTTGGCCTGTCAAACTGATAAGGGCAGCTTTCCAACCTCTTATCGAAAGCTTTCTTTCCCCTCTTCAATTCGCGATATAGCTCACAGCTGTCTGACTTTCTCTTCGAATAATTGCACATTTATCATATTCAATATGTCGCACTCTCACGACGGACAATCTCACTCTCATGATGGCTTCAATGCGCAGGAGCATGGCCACTCACATGAGATCCTCGATGGACCTGGTAGCTTCCTAGGCCGTGAGATGCCCATCGTTGAGGGACGAGAGTGGTCTGAGCGAGCCTTTACCATTGGAATTGGAGGGCAAGATCAATCTTTATCTCAATTGCTCACAGTATTCAACTAACACATCCCAGTCCCGTCGGCTCCGGAAAGACCGCTCTCATGCTCGCCCTCTCCCTCGCTCTCCGAAAGGAATACTCCCTCGCCGCTGTCACAAACGACATCTTCACCCGCGAAGACGCAGAGTTCCTTACTCGAAACAAGGCTCTCCCACCTTCTCGCATCCGCGCCATTGAGACTGGTGGTTGCCCTCACGCTGCTGTCCGAGAGGACATCTCCCAGAATCTCGCTGCACTGGAAGACCTGCACCGCGAGTTCGACACCGATATCCTCCTTATTGAGTCGGGAGGCGACAACCTCGCAGCAAACTACAGCCGCGAGTTGGCCGATTTCATCATCTACGTTATCGATGTCAGCGGTGGCGACAAGATCCCCAGAAAGGGTGGACCTGGTATCACGCAGAGTGATCTGCTGATCGTGAACAAGACCGACCTGGCAGAGCTTATTGGCGCTGATCTGGGTGTTATGGAGAGGGATGCCAGAAAGATCCGAGAGGGAGGTCCTACAATTTTTGCCCAGGTCAAGAAGGATGTTGGCGTAGACCACATCATCAGCTTGATCAAGAGTGCATGGAAGGCCAGTGGTGCAGAGGATGAGAGACGCAGCAAGGGAGGCCCAAGACCAACAGAGGGTCTCGAGCAGCTCGAATAAGAAGAACATCACATAATCACTAAAATAAATGGCGATATTGGAAATAGGTGGTTATATAAGAGGGAAACAAAAAACGCCAACTTTTTAAATCTAAGGTATACCGAGTGTCGTGATAGTCTATGCCTGGTCATCCATCATCATATCGCCGTCCGCCTGAATCCTGCTAGTAGCAATATCCAGTAGGGGTCCCTCCACGGGCACGGCAGTGCGTGGCCACACCCGCTTGTACAAACTGACACCGATAGAGTCTTGAGGGTTGATACGTCCATCGAATGTAGCCTTGAAGTAACCGTGTGTACCAAGAGGCTCCTTCATGAAACCGCTGCGTCCTCGCTTGGTCCACAGTGGTAGGGCCTTGAACCACTCGACATCTTCTCGGTTGAAGAACATGTATCGGATGGTGACAATTCTCTTGTGGATGTGGTAAGGGTGGCCAGTGAGGATGATGCGCTTGGCGATGACGCGGGATGTTGAAGGTGGGATGGCAGTTCCTGTACCGATGAGAGACATGCCAATGTGAGGGCCATCTTCCTCCTCGTTCTTTTCGACATCCTCGGCTGTGGTTCGCTTGAAGAAAAGCACAGGCACGGCACCCCATGTTAGAGGACCCATGAAGGTCGCAATGGCTGATTGTCCGGGGTGGATGAATCGGCAGTACTTGTGGACGTCGTTTGGTGTCTGTCCAGGCTGGGAGTATAGGGGCTTGATCACCATACGGCGAGGTCCGCACTGGACGATGAGCTCCTCCTTGGCCTTGATGGACTGGGTGAAGTCGGAGCTGAGGTTGAACAGGTAGTTGACAGCAGTCTTCTTGTTCTCGTGTCGTAGAAGAGAGAAGAGTGTCAATGGCTTCTTGGGATCGTAGGTCTTCTCCTGGGTGGGAGAAATACCCTTGATGTAGATGTGAACTCGGGTGCCAGGCTCAACTCCACCGACCAAGGCCTCTCTTGTGGCCTGTGACTTGGAAGATTGGTAGTTGGGAACCTGGAGAAGACGCCTCCAATCCTCAGGCTCGTGAGCACGATCCTCGGACTCCTCCCACCTACTTGTTCGCAGGCTCTTGAGACCACGGTAACGAGCAAGACGCTCGCGAGCCAGTACACCAGGGTGCAACTCAATCTCGTCGGGAAATTCCATATCATCCTCCTCTTCAGTTCGCTTGCCTGCACGATATTGCTCGAGCTGCTTAAGGTCCTCCTCCTCATCTGGCTCAATCATCATCTCCGACTGGGGGTATTCTGAAGGAGCACCCTCGGTGCCGGGCGCAGGGGCGTAACCCTCAATACCATCTTCAGGACGGGCTTGCTCAGCATCATCATCTGGCATCTCGTAGTCCTCCATGTCGGACTCTGAGTCAGATACATCCTCTAGATACCAGGCGGACTGGTAATTGGATGTACCCTTGGGTACTCGCTTCTTGATCTTTGCCGCCTCGGCCTCTTCGTCTGTGAAGTAATGGTGGTCATCGAGAAGAACACCCTTTTTCTCGCTCGCATCAGCCTCCATCTCGGCAACATCGGCATCCATCATGACCTCCTCAGGGGCCAACTCCACCAACTCGTCGCGGTCCGCAGAGGGCTCGTCCAGAACCTTGCCAGCCTCTTCGGGATCGATGGTCATTTCCTCACCCTTCTTCTTGACCTGCTTAGGCAGAGGAGCAGACTCGATCTTCTCAATCTGGAAGGTTCCCCAATCGCCAACTTGGACGAGACGGTCGGCCTTGAGACCCTTGCCACGAACGATACCAGTAATGACTGTGGGCTCGGACTCGGAGTAGGCGAACTTGATATCCTCGGCAAGCATCCAGCTCCTGTCGTCTCTCCATCGAATACCCTTGGGTGTTGTATTGCATAGTGATCGCATAAGATTGGCGCATTCCTGTCGGTTCTCGATGCTGTAGAGCTTCTCTTGTTCAGGGTGGAAGTGAGTGATGAAGGATCTGAGAGATCCCAAAACGCTCTGTCGCTGTTTTGCGGGCTCGACCTTGTCAAGACCCTCAACAACGGTGAAGAGAGTGGACATGCCCTGGCTCTCGACACTGCGCAAGATCAACTCTCCAAGTCCGTCAACCTCAACACTGGCGGACAGGACGACAATAACGAAATCGGCCACTCGGGCGGCATCAAGACAGGCGTTCAAGTCTCGATCGATAGGAATGTACTGAAGCTTTTGCTTGAATCGATCGACCGTCACTCGGTAGTTGCCGCCATCAGCGTTGTCTTCGATATCGACGCTGCTGTTCAGTTGCTTGATCGTGGCGTTGAGGTCGGTGCCAGCGCAAAGAGGAATAAGAGCGACATGTCGAGGAGCGCCATCCTTTCCAGCGAAAACCAATGTATCCTTGACTTGTTCCTTGTGCTTATTCAAACGAGCCTGCTTGGCCTGGTTGCGTCGGTCGAACTTGGACATGACTTGTTGATGGGGGGTCTTTCGGTTTCCCTTTTCGTTAGAAACTCGACCTATCAAAATGTCAGAACGGCAATTCCAGTAGAGCAATACAGGAAGGAAGGATCCTTACCCTTTGCGCGATCCCTCAACTCATGTTTGGAGGCAGCCCGTGACTTGAAGGACTTGTGGGTGACCTTTGTGGTTGGCCTATGGGAATGAGCCACTGCGGTAGGCATCTTGCTTTCGCCTCCGGCTTTGAATCGAAATGGTAGCGAAGCCAGATTGAGCGACAGAAAAAATATCGAATTCCGTGTGAATTACAGGCACAGTGATGGCAATATCGTCGATATTGTAGGCGGTGATGGCGGGGTTAAATCCAAAATATTTTTGTGTTTATCGATAGTGGCGGCTCATGGCTGGACATAAAGAAGCCTTCATTCAAAATGGGCTTGATTTATCTTCATCTTTACATGAAGCGTTATGTACGGTTCACAATCTCTTGATACATACTCACATATTTTACCTAATAGCTACTAATTTCTAGATCTCTCCAATAATTTCAATCTCTTATATAAGTATACAAATCATACCCTCTGTTCATTGGGTATGATATATACGATCGAAGAACTGCTCACTTATTCTGTCATCTATAAGTGGGGCTACCCAACCAATAGACTCTACACGATAAGCTGTGAATTTTTTTGTCGATAAGGAAAGTTGTATGCCAATCCATTCTGCCGTCCAGCTCAAAGTTACCTTTTCCCCCAAGTGAGCGCGTCCACGATACGAAAATATGGAGGTCGAAACAGTTAACACGACCATTTCCAAAGTGCGCGACAATGGCGCCACCGCCGTTGAAGGCGCCCGAATGGAACTCGTTCCTCGCAGCGATCGGGAACGTGCTCGTCGGATTCGAGAAGCCCACAAGGCCTACGGTCGAGGCAAGAAGGTCAATCTCAAGGCTATCAAGGACAAGAAGCTTCGCAGCAACATGAAGCGTCTCGAGAGCAAGTACGAGGATGCTGCGCTCAAGGCCAAGGATGCAGAAATTTTGCTCGAGAACACGTCGGGTTTTCTCGAGGCCGAGGATGAGCTCGAACGAACATACAAGGTCCGACAAGACGACATTTCCTCCGGTGTGGCCGTGGGCACTGCGCAGAAGCGTTTCGATCTTAACCTGGATCAACTAGGACCCTACCAGTTTGATTACTCGAGGAATGGGCGGGACCTATTGCTCGGTGGTCGAAAGGGACATGTTGCGACGATGGATTGGCGAGAGGGCAAGCTTGGCTGCGAGCTGCAGTTGAACGAGACGATTCGGGACGTCAAGTGGCTACACAACAACCAGTACTTTGCGGTTGCGCAGAAAAAGTACGTCTACATCTACGATCACAATGGTGTGGAACTGCACACCTTGAGGAAACACCAGGAGGTGTCTCACATGGAGTTTCTGCCATACCACTACCTCTTAGCAACAATCGTGAGTACCTACTTTTTCGCAGAAACTTTCTGTTACTAACATCTCCCAGGGCTCTGTAGGTTTCCTCAAATATCAGGATACGTCAACTGGTCAATTAGTCGCCGAGATTCCTACCAGATTAGGTCAACCTTGCGCTCTCAAACAAAACCCCTGGAACGCCATTCTACACGTCGGCCACCAGAACGGAACAGTCACACTATGGTCACCCAACTCATCAGACCCTCTTGTTAAGTTACTAGCACACAGAGGACCCGTTCGAGATGTAGCCGTCGACCGTGAAGGTCGATACATGGTCTCAACAGGCCAGGATCAAAAGATGGCAGTTTGGGATCTTCGAATGTTGCGCGAGGTCAACAGTTACTTTACACGCCAGCCAGCCTCATCGGTAGCAATCTCTGATACAGGCTTGACAGCTATCGGTTGGGGCACTCAAACAACCATCTGGAAGGGTCTCTTCGACAAGAACGCCCCTGTCCAAGAAAAGGTTCAGAGCCCTTACATGGCATGGGGTGGTGAGGGTAAGCGCATCGAGCGCGTGCGATGGTGTCCTTTCGAAGATGTTCTCGGTATCGGCCACGATTCTGGCTTCTCCTCCATCATCGTTCCTGGTGCTGGTGAGGCCAACTACGACGCTCTGGAAGTCAACCCATTCGAGACTGCCAAGCAACGACAAGAGTCCGAAGTCAAGGGTCTGCTCAACAAGCTACAGCCCGACATGATCGCCCTCGACCCCAACTACATCGGAACCCTGGACTTGCGATCCGAGAAGCAGCGCCGTGCCGAGAAGGACCTCGATGCCCCCGCTGCAGACATCGCCGAGGAGATCCGCAAGCGAGCAAGAGGCAAGAATGGTGCGCTCAAGAAGTACCTGCGCAAGCAGCGAAAGAAGAACATTATCGACGAGAAGAGAATGCACGTGGACGAGATTTGGAACGAGCAGCAGGTCAAGAAGAACAAGAAGGAGCTCGAGGCCGAGGCGGATCTGGGACCGGCGTTGTCAAGGTTTGCCAAAAAGGAGTAATAGACTTTCATGTACAAATGCGAATGCGAATAATACCCTTTATCACCGAAAACACGATTTCCTCAAGTGAAAAGTGCCGTTTTAAAATCTATCAGAGCTTCGCTTGAATGTCTATAATCGTAGTACTTTTATGAATCCAGTCCCAAATTTCGTAATACCGTGCATGTCTTCGTATGTGTACACCTCCAAATATCTGACGACTTTATTCGTTTCGTTATTTAGAGCAGTTTGAGTCCACCAGTGACCTGGTCAACAAGGCTGCGAGGAGCAGGTCCAACGCCCAGCACCGTCATGCTACCAGCCTCGATTTGTGTTCGGCCAGCATCCTGAATCACCTCGGCGGTGAGACCCAGAGATCGTGCCTTGCGTCGGAGCTCGAGGATCTCGTCTTGGCTCTTGACTTGCACAGCGATCTTGGCTTGGCCGAGACGCTCCCATCGCTTGAGGATCTGGGCTTGGGGAGAGTTGGCGGGGGCGCGGACGAGGGACTTGTAGCATGCGAGGGTTGCGTGGGAGCATTGAGCAGCGATTTTGCCTGTAAAGATTCAGGGTTAGCTTTTTTCGTCGAATTAAAGGAACATGTCCAACATACCCTTTGTCATGCCGAGATCTGTTCGCACGACAAGAACAAGCTTGCACTCCTCGCCGTTATCCTTAACAACAGGCTCCTTCTTCTCATCTTCAGCCTTCAAGCCCTGCTTGCGATCGGCGTCGGCGCCATTGGCCCAGTTAGGTGCATGGTCGAGCACAGTATCGTCTTCGTCAACGTCGCTCTCGTCGCTCTCGACAGGATCGTGCAGGGCGCGCCGACGCTCTTCGACTAGGGAAGGCGAGATGAGGTAGCCACGGATGGTATAGATACCGAAAGCGTAGCCTGTGAGGAGGGCCACGACGGTCGTGGAGATGATGACTCCTGTCTGCTCGCCTTGATTCATGGTGATTGACAGAGAAGTTGGCAAATAGAATTGGTTTAGTTTAGCTTGTGATACTGTTTGGTGGTTTTGGTGATGGAGCTAGGTTGGTTACATCACGTGGGGCAGCTCTGACTATGATGGACGAAAATCTCAAGAACGTTTCAGTTTGTATCATGACGATGTTTCATAAAACATGAAATTACTTGCTTTCATCTTTGGACTAATTCATTCCCAACACTCATTAAACCGATAATGCCGTTATCAATGGCACAAAATGTTCCCGGCGCAGCCGTTCGAAGTTCCAACATCCGATGGGAAAGCTGCTATACACACTCCTCCTCATATATATGGTAATGACATTACTGTGATGCAAAAAACTATCATAGCGTATCGATCCTTGTCAAGATCTCACATCACTAAAACACCACGCTGGATGTATCCTGTTTCGTCAACCAAGGGGTGACATCCAAACATCTTGGAAAAGTGATTGAGACAAGCACTTCGCGCCTCGATGTGGCCCTTCTTCATGCTAATTCCCACCCGAGGGACAAAGTTGTAATACTTTTCATGCCCACTGATAAGAAGAGGTCCTTCGCCTGTGAGCAGTCCGTGGACATAGTTCAACGCAAGATCCTCGCAGTTGAAGCCTTCATCGACGTAATCCCTGATCTGCATCATGATGGTATCGTTGGACGAATAATAGTCGAGGAACGAGATATGCGAAAAGGCAAGATTCGTCAGAACCATATTATAATCGTCTTGGCCCTTCTTACTCGAGCAGAAGGTATAGTGGTGGTATCCGAACGTATCCACGGGTGTACATCGAGCGAGAGCGCCAACCATTCGATTCTTACCGAACTTGCGCCATGTTTGAAAGACGAACTCGAGATCATTGGGTCGGTAGTACACATCATCATCTGAGAGCAGAATCGCCTGTGTCTTGTACTCGGGATCGGGCCAAAGCTTTTCGTTGAGGCTGTTGCGCTTCGACTTTCGGTATCGAACGGGGACGCCGTACTTGGAAACGAAGTCCGGTGGAGGGTGGTTTTCGAGATCATTCCAGACGATGACTATCTCGAGAAGTGAAGGAATCTCCTCGCTCAGGATGATGTTGAGGGTCTCTTCGAGTTCCTTTGGTCGCTGATATGTCTGCATGGCGATGCTGTAATAGACTCAACATTAGCATTTTCGCAACCGAGGAGACTATGAGAACGTACGTGAATTTGTCATCCAGCAGGTTTTCGTATTTGTGCCTCGACACATCCCAGATTTCTTGTGTTCCATTGATCCCTTTACTCTGACACGTCGGATACCGTCCAATTTTTTGGATAACCTTTGGTATGAACCACCCTGCGTTGGTGTACTTTCCCGTAAGAACGATTAACAAGACGGCCAAAGTAAAAGCAGCAAGAATAGTCGTTGTCTTTCGAAAGGCTCGCGACTTGACAAGCTCTGGTGCATGAGCTTTTACCCACTCGACTTTATCCGCCACCTTCCTCCTAAGGGGCTTCGCTTTCTCCATAAAGGAGACTGAAGGCTTCAACATTGTTGTCTGTTGCAGAAACTGTGAAGATTGTCCCATGATGTTTTAAATAGGGGTGGCGGAAGGCAGGGCTGTTCTCAAGGGAGATGTGTACGGGAGAGGCGTCTGGTATGTATCGATCGGGAATTACTAGGTAAATACGGCCAAGTTGTTTGTTGGAATCTTGTTATATGACTCGAATTTGTTTCATATAATCATATCTCACGACCTTGGCGTGCTGAAAAGCAAGTCTTTCAGCTCAAATCATGGTCAAAAATGGCGAAGAGACATGTGAGGCCAAGACAGATAGCGTCGGTGCCGAAAAAAAAAGAAACCATCATGGACTGTTTATTTGTTGGCTCGACTTACACGGGTGCAGCATGATATAATCTTCCCTTGCTTCGCATCCCTTGACTCGGGCTCCCAGTTAAGTCTAAGTCTAAGTCTAATTCGAACAAGTCAACACTGACGGCCTGTTCCATGCGAATGTACCAATGGTAGCAAAGTGTTGTCGCACGTAGAGACATTTCTGTCCAAAATGAGCCGTGGCTGTCTTCTCTTACTAGCAAGTCGTTTAACCCAGTGTGACGGTTGTAGTCTGTGGTTCGTCTTATTTGATTCCTTGACTAGACTCAACTTGGAAAGGATTGGTCGGTTCAACGGACAGTTAGTTAAGATCGTCGGAGCTCGTATCTCAGAAGCACATGATTAGTACTGTTGTAAACATGGTCTTTTGGGATCTTGCGGTATGACATAGCTTGTGCTCAGAATGTGTTGTCAAGAAGCCAAACACGGCAATATCCAAGTATCGCATACCAAGATCCTTGAGATTTAACCGGATATACCCCTGCAAGTCCATTCATAGCGGCCGGAGCCACTATCGAGCCCTCCCCTGCATATGTCAAGTGAGCTCTGCTGGAGTGGGTTTACCCTGTAGTCTCATCAAAGCTGTCGCTTGACTGTAGTCTCGTGGGAGATAGGCATATCCTATGTAAACAAGAGTTGTAGAATGAAAACAAATAATAGTTATATGCTTTATACGGCTTACTTTACAGCATGCTTGTGTTCTCTGGCTGAAACAGATATTGTCTAACTGACCTAAAGTCCATGATTGAGAACTTCCAAGGCACTCTTCAGTCCACTTTTCCCGCTGCCCTGACGATTACCTATCATTGATCCATCCAACTACATCTAAACCACATCACAAGCACCTCACAAACAGAGACTCATACCTCATTACACGGTCCTTTTGAAATCATGAGCGCAACCAAGGCTCTCATAGTAGGCATCTCTGGGTGTTCCTCAAGCGGGAAAACCACTCTTGCGAGACTGCTGCGGGACATTTTCCCCCACACTTTTATCCTGCACGAAGATGACTTTTATAGACCTGAGAATGAGTATGCTACTCTGCAAATTGTAGATATGAATCCCAGCTAACAATATTTAGATTACCGACAAAGAATGGTCTTCTAGACTGGGACTGTGCCGAGGCCATTGATATCCCTGCCATGGCTGAATCCCTCGCTTATATCCGCCAACACGCTGCCTTTCCTGTAAGTTCCACCTCATAACATTCAGCCTCATTAACTCACACCCAATAGCCTACTCTTGACTCCAAAGAGGATCAAAACTCTGTAGGAAAGTGTCCTGTCCCGGATTCCACAATCAACGCCCAGCGCGCCAAAGTAGACGCTGCCCTAGGCCCAGACCATCCCCTCCGTAACAACCTGCGTCTATGTCTCCTGGACGGATTCCTTCTCTACTCACCCTCCATGGCAGCTGTAAAGCCTAATTTAGATATCAAACTCTTTTTGAGAACGACGTATGCGAAAGCAAAGGCGAGAAGAGAGGCTAGAGATGGATACGTCACTCTCGAAGGCTTCTGGGCGGATCCTCCGGGTTACGTGGATAAGATCGTTTGGCCTAATTATGTGGAGGAGCATGCTTGGATGTTTGAGGATGGCGATGTAGAGGGAAAATTCAAGAAGGATGTTTTGGATGGGGAAGGGATCAAGGTGCAGGGTGATGGGGGTGCTGATGGTGATATTGTCAAGACATTTGAGTGGACAGTGGACACTATCTTGGAAGAGCTTGGAAAGCAAGTTTAGATGAAACGAAAGAGCAAAACGATGCCAAGTTCAATTCTATGTAATTTGCTGCATGATGTTGCAAACAATCGTCTTCTTCTATAAGCTATTATGGCCTTCCTTCTGTGCCATCTTTACCAACTCCCGATTTCTCTATAAGCAAATCGTCTACGAGGAGAAATCTCCAACTAAATGAGTTCCATGGCAACAAGAAATCGCGCCATTTCATCCTGAGCCGCCTTCTCTGCACGTTTCTGCTCCCCATTCAAAAAATTCACGCCCTCTTCGGCAGCCTTGGTCATTGCCTCAGCCTTATTGAGTGCCCCTGACACGACTCCCACGACGCGATCTCCAACCTTGGCCGTGCAGAGGTACTCCTTTATAGGCCCATCAACAGCCGTATAATCATACGTCATTTTCTGGTCGATTGCTAGTTTGGCGAGTTCCTCTTTAGGATGTTGAACATGAATATTATCGCTGAGAATTCGGTCAAGATACGGCAAGACGCCGAACTTGTGAAGAAAGGCTGTGCATACTTCGATATCTCCTGAATCAACCCAAATGGCACCTAGGGTAGCCTCGAAAATATCGGAGTAGAACTTCTTCGGGTGAAGACGAGCGAGAAGTGTCCAGGGGTAGTGTTTACCATTCGTCCTAGCCTCATTGATTTCCTCTTGAAGGCTCTCAAATCGGGCCTGGGTCTCATTCATGATTCTACCCATCTCTGGAGAGCTATGACGCATGAATTTCCATATCGGCAGTGAAACTTCTGTAGGCACTGGTTCGCCGTTCTCATTTATTTCAACTTCAGGCCGGCGTAGTCCATGTTGCATGTTTGTAAAAGCAAGGAAATCAGCGTTGGCCATGGCAGTCTTGACCATGTGTAAGCGTCCATTGGGCACTGGGGGGTCAGATTGGAACATTCGGGTTACGACAATGTAGTCAAGAACCGCATCTCCAAGAAACTCGAGTTGTTCATAAGATCGCTGCTGCCCATCAGCCGCATACGACCCGTGAGTCATTGCCTCAATGAGTAGAGACTTCTTCTGAAATGTGTACCCGATGAGCTCTTCCAAAGGCTCCATCGTGGGGGGCAACGGTACGTCGCTAATTGCTGCTCGGAAGAGTATGTCTCTGGCGACTTTGTCATCATGCCAATTGCACTTGGTGCCCAAGAAAACCTTGATGCACTCCAGAGCTTTGCTGATTCCTCCATCCTGGTAGGAGGCTCCAACAAGTGCCTCGACCACATCAGCAAGAGTCTTTGGACCAACAAACCTTGATACACCATCGACTGGCTTCTTATCTAGGAATTCGTCTCGATATAGCGGTCTCCACTTGATTCCAGTAAATGTTTTGGAAAAAATGAACTTGGAAAGGCCTGTCTCAAGGCACATGCGAGTCAAACGGGTATTGGAGACTAGTCGGTCTTTGAAATGGTTGAGTAGACCTTCGGGCCAAAAGGGATCTGTGACAATGATCAGTGAAAGTGACGATAGAGGGATGCGGAAGACTTACGTTCAGAGTAGGCTTGAATAACAGTGCAATACTTCAAAACCGAATCGCCCAAAAATTCAATACGTTCATAGTCAACAGGCTCTGCAGCGCTACGCGAGCTGATGGCTTCAATCACCAATTGCAGATCTGTGATACCAACTGGCGCCAAAAGTGTCGAGGACAGTTCATTCGCGATGAGCTGAACCTCCAATTCGTGAATGATGGAAGGGATAAGCATACCGCACTTAGCGGCACGCCGAGGAACCTCATCAACAGTCGCTCTGGAAATCGGGAGAACCCAGCGGTAGGGTTTGGTGCAAGAGCTCTTCCCCTGACCGGGTTTTATCTCATGCAACAGGTCCGACCTGCGTGTCCATTGATCCACAACTAGATACTGTTCTTCTGGCGCTTCCTCGTATTCATTAAATGGGTGCTGAACTTGCTCTTTTGGAGGCTTTGATGGGATCATTTTGACGTAGTGGAAGGGAGTATTTTTGGGGTCCCGAACCAGGACTCTCTTTTCCAATAGAGCATCAATGCTTTCGCCGAAGGGTACCGATCCAATTTGATCTCGGGTGAGATTCTTGTTCTCATATATGAATTTGATCACATGGTCACGATCTTCCACGTTCCAGCGGTGGCCATAATGCATCGCCAATAGGGTTGACGTATGATCTGGCAAGCCCAAGCATTCATCATTGGAGATCCTCTTGATTGAGGTGCATTTGACATGCCATTTAAGTCCCTCTTCAGGATGAAAGGTGATGTCGCGGGGTCGTGGAAGACACACAGGCAAGGCAATCTCGAAATGAAGAGGAGTAACATACTCGTGATCGGCGAACTCGTAAGCATAGAGCCATTTCTCAGCCGTGGTCTCCCACCGCTGTGCAATGTCTTTCCATGGGTCAAATAGAAGCTCGGGCGCAGTTAGCTGCACCTCTTCTTCTGCTTCTTTCGAATCTGCATTTAGGGGAAGAAGGTGGTCGCTAACCAAACCTTCTTGGTGCAGCATGACGAATGCACGAAAAGCCGCTTCCTTCATCGCATTCTTTTCTGATCTCCATCCACCTCCACCTTGGCACCTTCGGAGGTGCTTAGGCAGACCCGAGGGAAGAGTCACCGTTGCGCTGAAAGTCGGCGGTGCTGATCCCAGTTCGGTCTTGTGGAAAATGTAGACGGGTCTCGGATCAACGTAATCTCGCTGGAAAACCTTGTTACAAAAATGTTCCAGATGCTGGCGAGAATTCTCGAGGTCCAATCTAGCCCCTGAGTTTTTCACAGTATAAGAAAAAGAGGACGTCGCTTCAGTGCGAGCCTCTATCTCTAAAGCGTCCAACTCTCCCCTTTCCTGCTCATAACGACTCTTCATGTCTCTTTCTAGGGAATCCCATTCCCGAGCGTCGGATGAAGATCTAGCAAGTACTATCATCTTTGATTTTTGTTTGCGAGCTCGTCCGCGGCGTTGGATATGGGACTTGAGTGTCGTTGTCTCATCGAAACATATGACGAGGTTGCACACTGCGACATCAATACCCTCTTCAAGAACACTAGTCGAGACCAAAAGGTTGATGGCGCCTGTTTTGAAATCGCGTAATGTATCGGCAGTCGCGCCGGGCAGATACTCGTAGATGTTTTGCTTTCGAATCTTGGTGGCTGCGGATCCTACTACAGAGCCGACTCGATATCGCTGTCGAATCTCGGGGTGCTCCCTCAAAAGAGCACAAAGGACGTTGGCAGCAGCCCTTGATCTGACGAATATAATGCCGACCACATCTTCATCCGCTGCAAGTAGTTCCTGGATTAGTTTATTCGTCTTGTCGGCCAAGTTGTGTCTGTCTGGTAGTTTGGGCTGATGGGGACTGGCAGCGATCTGTCTCAAATGACCTGCGAGGTAGGTCCTATCCTCATTGCTCCAGGACTCGTTAAACGTCATTGGCGAGTCGATTCTCTTGAGAAACAGACTGACCAACTCGGAGATGTACTTGTCAGCAGCCCAAGGCCCGAGTTCATCAAGAATGTCTTTGCTTTTGTTCCATAAGGACTTTAACTGCTTCTGAGAGAAGGTCCTGTGTTTCATCAACATACTTAGTATTTCAGGTCCAGTCTTCTCGCCCTTAGCGATAAGTTGCTTGGCCTTTATAATACTTGGGTCCTGGGTGATGTCCATCGCCGAGTACTCAGACTGCAGAGTCTGCATTAGGGGGGTTCGAGTCGGATGCTCTTCCACATCATACAATACTCGGGAAAGATTGGGCTTGTTGACGTGCTGGAGGAGTTCTTTCCGGTTAATTGTTGGAGTGATGCATACAGCATCCATGGTGACCTCGAGCTCAAGGATTTCGTCGTGGATTGACTTCGACTGTATCGGGCTGGCTGTTAAACCCAGGATAGCAGGCACGGGCATGCCGGCGTTCTTGTGTTCGTGATAGAAATTCACCATAACCTTTCGACCAGAGCTATTCTTTACACAATTATGAACTGTAAAAAGTCAGTAATGATATTGTAAGTGTTGGCGATGTCTCACCTTCATCGAAGACGATAAGGGACAGCATGTTCATCTTGACAAATGCATGGTCCAAAGCATCTCGCAGGATATCAAAGGTCGAGACAATGATACGAGTCCCATTAAGGATACGGGGCCAGACGTCCTCGGACCATGCATCGATGTTCAATTGCCCCGTTAGCAGTTTCATCGATACCGACGGCATTTGCCTTTGGACAACGCTGTATTGCTGTTCACATAGCGATACTGTCTTGCCTAAGAACCAGATAATCTATATTGGTTAGTTTTGACCGCGATATTATGTTTCTTTGTTCACCAACCTTGTCTGGTGCACATGTATCGAGTTCATGTTGGATGCGCATCACGGCCCTACGAGTTATAATTAGTCTCTCTCTTTTTCGATGGTATGGAAGTGACATACACTTGAGTTTTACCACTTCCCGTGTCCATCTAATCAGGTCACCGAATGCAGATTGAATGGGGTACTTGGAATAACTTACTGCAACGATGACATTCCTTTTGATGCTTTGTTCCAGCATCTCTCGCTGGTAACCGCGGGGATTTACCACCTCTGGATTGGGCGTCACTTTCTGAGGCTTAACTTCTTCGTCTTGCTCTTGCACATTGGCCTGGTCATCTGAGCACATTGGTGTATCTGCGACAGGTATATGAGTCGTTATCTCCTTCTCGCCTGTAGCAGAGATCTCGACGACCGAGGACGACGCTATTGTTTTGACCTCGGAGTCTGGTATGGAAGAGGCGTCCGCCATGACCTTATCGCTTGAGGACATCCTGATCTGCCGAAGCCCTCCACGGGCCAGTCTCAGTTTGTGCAAGATAGGTCGCAAGAATGGAGTTATCTTGATGAAAAGCAGATGATCAAAATTGTGTGAAGCAAGAAGTTTCAGGTGATGACGAGCTCTCAAGAGCATGCAAAAAAGATTCCAAAATATTTTGGTATGGAGAAGAATAACAAATGATTTTAGGTGTGATGCTGCAAGAACCCGGCCTTGGAAGAATGGTGTAGGTGTAGAGAGGTAACTACCTCGTGGAATAGGTGGGTGTGTAACTGCTCGTTAGTTGTGAGCGCAGGAGGCCGACCAGAAATTACTGCTCTCGAATAAGGCACTCTGCAGTAAAGATGGAGGTGGGAGGTATGCCTTGTGCAGGATATCCGAAAGCAGGTCTGTTATAGGAGACCGGCCTACTGGTCCAAGGCGGCAGTGATTCACAGCCAACAAGATATTGGTCGTTGGAGTGAGTGGATTGTACTGCGCAGGGCAGATTTTCTCAAGGTTGCAGTTGAAGTTTAGAGGCAAAAGATACACATAATAGGTCAACTTTAAGTTGGGTTTGACTTGACAGTTAATTTGTCTTATTTGCTATTCAGTCGTTTTTAGCCTTTGTTTTTGTCCGAGTTATGTATTCATCCCATTGTTCTGGCTGAGATTTCTATTGATTGGTCGCCCTGACCGTGGCTCTACATTGTTTGCTACCTTAGTATACTTGGTCAATAATGGATTAATTAGATCGCCGAGTTCGACTATCCACGAATAGCATAATGAGAGAAAAATGAACGATTATTATTTACTATTTAATCCGATCTTAATTATAGAATTCACTTTTACTGGATTAAAATAATTCACGCTACGAAGCTGGGTATCTAATGTGGTTGGATTAGATACTATAGTGTAGAGTATTAGAGTATACATCCTAGACCAGCCAGTACTTTGAAGCTCTGCACCCTCACCTCTCATCTTCAACTGTCAGGACAATCAGCTTTTATCCTTGCATCATGCAACTCCCAATACTTTCCTCTGCCCCGGATAAAGCCATGGCTTTATACGCAACGGGTTTCAACGCATGGAACCAGCTTAATTTTGAATCCTCGCCAACGGACCGAGAGCCCGATGATTTGTTCGCTTTTGCAAAGGCCCTGACAGACAAGACTATTGGTTACATTGTTCCAAAGATAAACTTTACCGCAGGCAAGTACTATGTCCGGATTACGGTGTTAATTGTCACTCTAATACTCAATAGTCCAGCAAAATAATACATGGTTTTTTGCCGGATCACATCTAGGCAACCTTCTCTATCGCGAAGCCAACACTTGCTTGTTCGACTCACCAAATGCCGAATCAGGAGACGGAAAAGTCTTGAATGGCCAAGGCTCATCTATTGTTCAGTACACATCCTTAGCTGCATGGAAGGCTAACAAGTGTACTGAAACCTGGCCTTGCGAGTCTCCAGTCCGCCAAATAGAAGCTTACGATACCGGTTTCGTTATACTTCTCGAGAATGGGACTGTTCTTGGCTGTGGTGATACTCGATTTCGAGACTGCCTTGGTCGCGAAGTTGACGAGTCAAGGTATGCGTTAAAACCACTTATACAAATTCAGTACTAACTTAACTTCTAGTCCTGCCCACGTACCCAACGCTGTAGAAGATCTTAATGATCTCGGCGAATCCATCAAGAAGGTATCCGCGGGAGGATATACCATTGGAGCCCTAACAGAGAGCGGCGGAATATACCTCTGGGGCATGAAACCACCCGGTTCGCAAAGTCGACATGCCGCATTCACTGATCTTGGTCCCATACCAAGCTACGTCGAAGTCGATGGAGACAAAGATGTGCAAGACTTTGCAATTGGAGAGTCGCATGCGATCGCCCTGACTACTGACGGTTGCATTTATGTGATAGGGGACAACACTAATGGTCAAATTGGTCTTGGCGAATCCGTAAAAGAGAGTGCATTGTGGTCAAAAATAGATTTTATACTCCCTCCAGGTGAGGAGGTGGTGGCTGTTGAAGCTGGTCCAAGGGCATCTTTTATAATCACAGCAAAGATGCAATCAAAACAATGTCAAAGCTCAGAATGAGCTGCCCTTCTATCAGAACCAGCTCTATTGAGCCCAGTGACCCTCTATTGTACAAGGCTTCTCGTTGTGTTCATCTGCATAAGGGTAATCATAGACTCGTCAGGTAATCCTCAATCTCTTGAGGGGTCAGCTTTCTGAAACGGGGTCCGGTAGCCCCCTCAACGCCCTCGAGACCCAGAAGGTGGTCCGCGGGGGCACCAACAATACCTGCACCGTGTTAGTGTCATTCCACCCACTAAATCATTTGAAGCTTACCGATCTCGATGCTGTCACCGTTCATCTCACCCTCAATGTTGTCCTTCAGCGTCAACAGGGCAATGTGGATGGCATCCTCAAGCTCCAGCTCTTCAGAGTATCGCTTCTCCAAGAATGTCTTGGCCTTGGTTGCACTCTTGCCGATGGCTGTAGCCTTCCATGGGTAGTAACTACCAGAGGGGTCAACCTGGTACAACATAGGACCTCCCTTGTGGATGCCTCCAGTCTTTCTGTTGACCTTCTTCTCCTCGCTATCCTCTTGGGACTTGTCGTCCTCCTCATCCTCAGGCTCAATGCCCTCGTCCCAACCAGCAATCAAGAGACTCACACCATAAGGTCGAACACCGGCTGACTGGGTGGCCTCCTGCATAACTCGGGCGACGTCCTGCACCAATATTCTGGTAGGGGGGTACTCGTTGTAGATGCGCTTGTACTCGGTATGCGAAACCTTACGGGCTCGGTCCACCAATACTCGATAGTCGGGGCCCATGCCGGAGTATACCATGCCGATGTTGGGGGTGATGTCGCTGATCTTGGAGAGGGAGCTCTGGTCGGCGAGAGGAGATGATGACTTCTTTTCGGTGGCGATAACGATACCGTTGGTAGCTTTTTTTTGGTCAGTAGGAGCTCCTTAGGATCTGAAAGGCGGCACCAACCTTTGATGCCAAGGGCAGTGATACCCTGGTTTACAGCGTTGAGGGCATACTCTATTTCGTCATGTTAGTTTTCCGGGACGATTTGATTGCAAGAAGCTTCGATCTGCAAAAACACCCAAGCTATGCACTGAGCAATTACGCACCAATCTGTACCAGCTTTCCGCTACGATATTGTCAGCCATGATGTTTCCACAGCAAGATAGCAGTGTCGTCACCGAAACATACCTGGGGGAGAAGGTTGTGAGGGAGAAGGAGTAACGATCCGCCATAGTTCAAATTTGTGGGTTGATAAACTCGATATGGATGTGGTGATGGCTGAACTATGGTCGTTTATCAATTCGTGGGGTTGACAAGGAGATATCGAGCAAGGCTACAACTGGAGCTTTGGTGTTGGGCCAAAGCAGCTGTAGCCTCTAGGCAGTTCCAGCTGCGCGTCTAGCTCAACCGCCCGGAGCTGTATGCGGGGCAACAGATTCTCCGAAGTCCGGATCGCGGCTCCACACTGAAAGCAGAGCTCTTCTAACAGTTTGGTGACGGCTGGTTCGGCTTTGTTCTTCAATCTTCTCCTACAAAAAGAGGCTGAGCTGGCCTCTTACATGTTACATGTCCTTGTCATGATCTTGGCGAGCAATTGCTTCCCCGCTCTCCTACCAGTCTCATTTAACTTGCAGCTTTGCAAAAACATGTAGGTTGCGCCTGGCACGCCTCAACGGCCGACTACGTACTCGCACATTCCACATTTTTTGTTTTGTTCTGCTGTCACTACCTATATCTCTTTCACATCCACAGGTCAACGTGAATCATCATGGATGCGCAACCTACTTGGGATTGGTCCTCGGTAGGAGACAACTCTGCTCCTCGTGAACCCGAACCAGAGCCTCGTCGATCATCGCAATACGCTTGGACTCCTCAAGCAGGTACCGCATCGCGAGAGGAGACGTCAACGTCACCTCAGCAGGAACCCCGCTCTGCGCCTAAGAACAGGCGCTATGGCACGCGCACTTGTCGCATCTGCTTCGATGCTGAAGAACCCAAGTTTCCTGATCAGTCGACTACTTTTGGCATCCAGACGGGATCATCTCGACCCACATACGTCTCTGACGACCCGGAATTGGGGAGGTTGTTATCACCGTGCAAGTGTAAGGGATCGCAGAAATATGTCCACGAAGGGTGCCTCAACGCGTGGAGGCTTGCAAACCCTATGGAAGCAAGAAACTACTGGCAGTGTCCGACCTGCAAGTTTACTTATCGCATCTCCCGACTACACTGGGGCTCTGTTCTAAGCAGCAAGTGGGCACAAGTCGGTCTGACACTTTGCTGTTGTATACTGAGCATCTTCTTGCTTGGCTTCATTGCCGATCCTCTCTTCGATCTATGGTCCGACCCAATTGGAACCCTCGGCGAGACTGTCACAAGCGTGATAACCGATATCGAAGGCTTGAGGCAACCTCCACCACCAGAGCCTACCTCGTGGATCGAGCACTTCACCAAGGGCTTCTTCTCTCTGGGAATTGTCGGATTATTTAAGACGATGTTCACCGTGAACCCCTTCCATTGGTGGCAGCTGCGAAACAGCGGGGTGGCAGGAGGTGGCAGGAGAGGGGGCACAGGTCGAAATCGTGTCGAGAACATCAGCCTTATCTTCGTTCTCATTGGCGCATTCACATTCCTCATGGGCATTTGGAAATTTGTTCAGAAGCTGAGCGCTCGTATACTCAAGAACGTGAGCGACAGGGTTGTCGATATCGGAGAAGACGATGATGACGAAGACGAAGACGAGAGTAAGAAAGACCAATGAAGCTCTCCGGGCTTTTTGTCCTGGAAAGGGCCTTTTGTTTTGTTCATGACCCAAATGCTTTGCATCGTGTATGTATTTGCACACTCTTAAGTTGCCTAGACCTTGCTCTTCCGTGTCAAGTCGACTAGTCTGTGTGCAAAGATTTACGCTCGGCTGTGCCTTGAGTGAGGGATCGTTTTGGTTCTTTGCTCGCTGGCCAGCATGAGATTATCAGCCTTTATTCACGCATCGTGATGCCCTTTGGGCGTTCATAACGGTGTGAGACATCTGCTGGGTACACTACCCTCGTACATAAGCAGTGAGCAGATTGTCGAATGTTGGTTGATACATACCTAGTATCCTTTTAAATATTAATTGACGGTCGGACCATGACCCCATCTCCAATTCCATATGCCGTTCTTTATGTTAACTATTTGTCTTAATAATAAAAACGATGTGTAATCCACGTTCTTATTGTTTGGTGACATGCGCATTTTCGCTCGTATAAAATCGCAAGCGTGGTGAGAGAAGCCTAATTATACCCAGCATCCGTCAATACGAACTGATATCGTATTCTCTGCATGCATCCGTTGTCCTGGATCTCTTACTGATATCTTAGTGATCTAATCGGATATTTATCCTGCCGTCACCGAGATGACGTTGGAATTTGGGGTCCTAATCCCTGCATCTGAAAACGGATAGCAGACAATTGATGTGGGCCATCACTCATGAATTCGGTCGGGGCTGGACAAAAAGCCAATCTATCATCAATTGCCTGCGCCAACCATGGCTCCTTGATTGTCTCTGCTACCCATTGCGGACAGATCTAACTGCTCACCTTCGCTTGTTTCTCGAATTCCATAACGATAAAAAGATCCCTTCTTCAAACCCGATATATATAGCGGCCAGTCATCGACCTTATACGAGACCCTGATTCTCTTCTCAAGTTTCCACGATTAGCAACCCTCTGAACTGTCGCATTGCCTGTTCACGGCCATTTGGCATAGCATAGCATCTCTCACAACTCGAAAATACCTCTCAAACCGATCGGCATCGGCCTACAACTTGCCCATCATGCAGTTCGCATACCCTCCTCGAAAGAACTCCAACTCACCCCCATTTGGGCGACGCTCGGGGAAAATACCACCGATTCTGCGACGACTTCGCAAACGAACCATTCTTCTAGGTTTTATGGGAATAGCTGGGCTTCTTTATCTTCTCTTCGGGTCGAAGAGCGGCTCACCTTACCACGAGCATGTGCCATCAGGAAACCCTCCAGTCGTCGTCGTTACGGTCTCCGATTATTCAGAGTACAGCACTTCGTATTTGGAATCTATTCGAAACAATCGAGAGCAGTATGCCAAAAGACACGGTAAGGCTATCACAGGCCCTAGATCTGCAGATGGGAACTAATATCTGGCTGCAGGATATGAAGCTATGGTTGTGAAAGTTAGCGACTACAACACGGGTGAATCTCCCAAGTCCTGGGCCAGAATCATGGCAATGCGCCATGCGCTCTCGAAATACCCCGATGCCACATATATATGGTTCCTCGAGCAGAACGCCTTCATCATGGAGCTAGACAAGACATTGGAGGAGCATGTGATGGCACCAGCGACGCTAGAGAGCCTCATGATCAGGGATTGGTCTGTCGTGCCTCCGGACAGCATCATCAAAACGTTTTCCCACCTCAAGGGCCAAGACGTGAACCTCGTCATCAGCCAGGACGAAGTTGGACTGGTCACTAATAGTTACGTCCTCAGGAATGGCGATTGGGCAAAGTTCTTTATCGAAACATGGATGGACCCTCTATACCAGAGCTACAACTTTGAAAAGGCTGAGCGTCACGCTCTTGTAAGTTCAACCGATTACACTGACAGAGAGTCTGAGACTAATATTTCCGCAGGAACACATCGTTCAGTGGCACCCAACCATTCTCTCCAAGCTCGCCCTCATTCCTCAACGCACAATTGCATCGTACGGCCGTAACAAGGAGGGCAATGCCTTTAGGGAGGGCGACTTTGTGGCGCTCATGGTCGACTGCACGGTTACGGGCCAAGCATCGTGCGACAAGTTGTCACATATTTACCAGCAGCAGTTGAGAAAAAAGTTCGGTAACGAGGTCGCTTAGAAGAGGAAACGAGCATCATGACATGACATAGGCATTTGAGCACAGGTCATTGGGCGTTTTGTGATATACTCGGAGGGGGCTTGCTTATAGGATTGGAGAAGGGAAAAGGCCAATCGGTTATTTACTTGGCGTTTGTTGGTCATTTACCGGCTGCATTTAACTATATGGTGAAACTGAGCATCTATACTATATCGTCAACTCGGTTGTATGAGGATATGTTGAGAAAAGTGATGATGGAACAACGAGCATCAGTTCATACATTTGTGATTCTGGCTTCGGCGAGCTTAGCCGAAGAATCTTAGCGCTTTCGTATTCTAATTCTAGAAGTTGCCGCCGCAGTTGATCACCGGAAAGGAGCTGGGACCTTTCTTCAGGATGAGCAAGGATGATACTGTCGCAAAGCTTGCCTCTCTTCGGCAAATGTGTTTGATGGAGTTGAATAGTTCCAGCAAGCAGGTTGTTAGTTTAAAGTCTGTATATCTTGTTGACCAATCGCTTTGATTGTGAATGCGAGTGCGAGTTTGTCTTTGAAGATCTCCTAGATCTCTTACACCGGAAGCCGAGAGATATTCGGATCCTTGTTTGGTCATTCTGATCGATTATCCTTTGGAGTCTACCCCGGCACTTGTTGATGAAACGCTCCGCGCCCGTCCGATCGTCCGACTAAACTCTAGCTAACCCGACTCAGTTCATCATGAATTGCCATGTTAAACATGGGGGTTGTACAGACAAACGAACTCTTATCACAGCAGAGAGCTGCATTGCGGCGGGTTTTTTGGCCCAAACAGGGTAGTTGATCACATATATTGATATACAGATTATACTCTAAACGAGACAGACACACATCACCAGATAGAAAAAAGTGCTTCAAAGCAGGCAACTCGTCATGTACAATTACGGCGTCGAGACAGGGATATCCCCCAATGGAGGGTCGCTCGCCTCGGCCCACGATCCGTTTCCAGTGGACGCGTTCGAGTTCGAGCACTATAACTTTAGGGGTTACACGTACTATACTAGGTCCCCGCGGAGGCCGGTACCCCCCTGGGCATGTGATGGTGGGTGAGGTGCCGAGACGGGATGCGCTAAGAAATAATCAAGTAGTCGCTATGCCCCGCGATATTAACGACGTCAAGCTTCCTTGAGCTTGGGTTTTATTTAAACCTCGAGCAAACCTCCCTTTTCCAAAAAAAAAAGTTATTCAGTTTGTCTTCTCATTGTTGTTTGTGTCTCTTGTTTCAAATCATTAAAAACTGAATAATGGCTTCTCCTCCTCATATTGGGAGTCTCTCCCGTCTTCCCGCCAACTTGCGCGGTAGTATTGAGTCTGTCAAGCGTGGTGGACATAATGTGTCTTGGCCTTTGCTAAACCTCGATCTGTAAGTCATGATGCCACTTTCAATGCATCACCATGATGCGCCTTCAGGTTTCAACCAAACAATTGGCGTCGCAAACACTAACCATTTCACTATTATAGATTGCGCAACGTCCTTCTCTTCCTCTTCTTTTGGCGATGGTCCCGTCGCGCATTCTGGCAGCTCAGAGGTCGCGGTATCATCGGCTCCGTCGTCGAGCTATACACCAACATCCGTCGCATCCTCTACGGTTACTTCCTTCGAGCCCCCGGCGTACGAGGCAAGGTCCAGCAACAAGTCAACGAATCCTTGGTTAAGCTATCCGATAAGCTGGTTCCCAAAGACCAGATCCGTTATCTCACCCTGCCAAAGGAGGGATTCTCCCATGATGTCGTGCGCTCCGAGCTCGAGAACCTCGCCAACATGGACCACACGCGCTGGGAGGACGGTTATGTCTCTGGTGCTGTGTACCACGGAGAGGATGAACTGCTGGCTCTGCAGACTGAGGCGTATGGAAAGTTCACTGTTGCCAATCCCATCCATCCCGATGTCTTCCCTGGTGTGCGCAAGATGGAGGCCGAAGTTGTGAGCATGGTTCTGAGCATGTTCCACGCCCCTCCTGGAGCTGCTGGTACATCTACCAGTGGAGGAACCGATAGTATCCTCATGGCTTGTCTGGCTGCTCGTCAAAAGGCTTATGCTGAGCGTGGAGTAACTGAGCCCGAGATGTAAGTCAAGCTCAAGCCTCGTGCCACTAAGCGTCAATACTGACCATTCATGATAGGATTCTCCCCGAGACCGGCCACACTGCTTTCCGTAAGGCTGCTGAGTACTTCAAGATCAAGCTTCACCTCGTCGCATGCCCAGCTCCCGAGTACCAGGTTGACGTCAACGCTGTTCGACGTCTGATCAACCCCAACACGGTCATACTGGTCGGCTCTGCTCCCAACTTCCCCCACGGTATCATCGACGACATCTCTGCTCTGTCCAAGCTCGCCCTTCGCAAGAACATCTGGCTCCACGTCGACTGCTGTCTGGGTTCTTTCTTGGTTCCCTTCCTCGAGCGTGCTGGTTTCGAAACTCTGCTCTTTGATTTCCGACTGAAGGGTGTTTCCAGCATCAGCTGTGATACCCACAAGTACGGTTTTGCGCCCAAGGGTAACTCGACTGTCCTCTACCGAACCGCCGAGCACCGAAAGTTCCAGTACTTTGTCTCCCCTGATTGGTCTGGTGGTGTCTACGCTTCTCCCGGTATGGCTGGTTCTCGACCTGGTGCCCTCATTGCTGGTTGCTGGGCTAGTTTGATGACTATGGGTGAGTCCGGTTACATCGATTCCTGCACCAAGATCGTGGGAACTGCCAAGAAGATCGCCGAAGCTATTCAGACCACCCCGGCATTGGGTGGCGAGCTTGAGATCATGGGAAAGCCGCTTGTCTCGGTTGTTGCTTTCACAGCTCGCAATCTCAACGTCTACGATATTGCCGACGGTATGGGTACCAAGGGATGGCACCTCAACGCTCTTCAGAGCCCTCCTGCTATCCACGTCGCTGTCACTCTACCCATCACCAAGGTCTGGGAGAAGCTCATCACCGATCTCGAAGCCGTCGTCGAGGAGGAGCGTGAGAAGGAGCGTGTCCGTCTGGTTGAGGGCAAGGGAACACATGGTAAGGCCATGGGTGACGCCTCAGCGTTGTACGGTGTTGCTGGCTCTTTGCCCAACAAGAGTGTCGTTGTCGATCTGGCGAGTGGATTCTTAGATCTGTTGTACAAGGCGTAAATGTTTTCTGGGGAATTAAACGGAGATGGAGGCGCAGTGGCCGTTGGGGACTGCATTTTTGTTTACTGGAGCAGGCGTTGGCGTTCTAACCACGATAGGACGCTTATCATGTATTGACACCTGCAATACATACCATATCGGCGCTGTGAGAGGATTATCGTTGCTATAGTTATTTGATGTTCAGAATCGAATCGAAAGATAAACATGTCCAGGTGCCAATCATGGTTGTGAGGCAAATGGCAAATTCCAGATCGTGATCTGGTACAGCAGACGTCTCCAGGTTATGACGAATGGGATAAAGTGTTCCTGACTAGTTTATACCTGTTCCTAGCCTGCGTAACGCGGCTAACGTGTCAAAATGTTTCTCAAATGGCAGCCTCTCCCAGACCGCAACTCTCTCTTTGCATATCCTGTGATGCTCGGTAATCGCGTTGAAACACGCCAATGTCAACCGTTGGATACAATGGAGATCGTGGGTCTCTTTTCTTTCGTCTTAGTACTGATGTAAACGTCAAACACTTGTTCATCAGTGATTCAACATGTCCAAATTACAAAACTCTTTGGTTGGTCAGAACATCTGCCGAGCCTTGGGAGGGATCTCACTCGCATCATATGCATCCCCTATGTCATATCTGGTTTCCATGTTCCACTCGCCATCATCTTGCTTTGACTCTTTTTCTTTCTAGTAGCCGTTTGTGTTTCATGTTGCAGTTTGTCGGGTCTACATACATACACACAATTTTTAAAAAATCGAGAAATCATATGCTGCTTTTTTGTTTCGCCTCTCTCGCCTCTTGGGTTCAGTTATCCAATGACAGTTTTTGCGGGATAAGGGAAGTTTTATGCGTGTCCCAATTGGAAAAGAGCTGTTGTCCTGGGTCGATCACCTCGTGAACATTGCGGCCCAATGAAGAGGGGGAGCGTGGTTCTTTAGGAAGAAGGGTCCTTTGGTGTGGTGGGTTGGGTGAGTGACTTGAGAGTGATGGGTAAGCGTTCTGGCATATGGAGGGGAAAATCAGGGTTTTTTTTTGAGTTGTGACATGTTTACTCTCCAAAGTTCGATATCGTGGAAAATTCTACGAGCTATAAGTCCTACAGTTAATTGTTTATTAATATCAGCTAAAAGCTGTGGGTTTCATACCAAGTTAATTCCTGTATCTGTATACCATAAATAGTTGAATATCGCCTCTTGATAATACCATGGGACCGTTATAGTTGCACCAGAGATAGAAGCATGTATGTCATAATCGGGGAAAGCCTGACGCCAACATGCAGGGATCTATCAAGCTGCAACTTGTGCCCTCATGAAATGCTAGAATGCTTCTTTCAGCTTCGCCCGACCAAGCAACGCAGCGTAACGCAGCCTGCACCACGATCACTTCCTATCTTGTCACCATCACCGTGAGACCCTTACTCGTGGTGTCTTCTCTCCTACGGTACCAGCGGGCCTCAGGTCTGCTGCGTAACCCATTTACTCCATTCTGTAGCATGGCGATCCCTGTCGTGTTGCGGTCAGAGATGGTCCTTTTTTGTGTCATGTTCAAGTTTCTATTCTGTCGTAGTCTGATAATTTAGTTTGTTGCTTAAAGGTTGTTATCCGTTTCTGTCACGTATAAGCCCCGACATTTCGTCCCTGCTTTACTCAGCTCAGCTCACCTCCTCATTCTTCTTATCACTTACTGCACTTCTTTTTATCACTTGTGTCTTGTTGATGAATCTGCACTTGTTGCTTTTTATCTACTTGTTTTCTTGATACCCTTTCTTTTCCGCCTGCTCCTTCTTCACCTTCTTCCTCTGTTACCAACTTTGCATTATCCCTCCTCTTTTTCTGTCTATTACATGCTGTGTTCTTCCTCTCATTGAACAAAAGTGAGCTACCGCCGTGTGAGGTTACCATGCTTGCTGGATCATCGCCGTCTCCGATCTCCGCATTAAATATGAATGGAGGAACGTCTGCTGGGAGGGTGCACAAGGCGGAGACAGGCAGTATTCAAATACCCCAGAGAAAGACTGCCCCCAAAGATGATGAATCCTTTACTTCCGGCTCAACTTCTTCGACTGATAGCCATATGAAGAAGCGACTCAGCGTGGACATGTCTAAAGAACAGGTTGAAGATTTGGTGCGGAAGTTGACGATTGATGAGATGAACAAGAAATGGATTGATGAGATCTTTGAGAAAGTCAAGTCTGAGCGTAAGTTGACCGCTTTCTATGATTTTGGTGGCATTTGATTAACTAGGTCTGCAGTTGTCGAAGAACATTCACCAGCAAACAGCACACCCTCTTCCTCAGAACCTCCCAGTCCCATGTCAAAACCTATCAAACCCACTCCTTCTCAACAGTCGACTCCTCAAGAACCTGTTCGAGAACCTACTCGGGAGCCTACTCAGACACCTGCTCGGATACCTGCTCGAGAGAACACAAAGAAACCTGAGCCAGAGACTTCTTCATCCGAGTCCAGAAGCAAACCCAATGATCCCGTATCATCCAACCGCAACTCCCTCGGTATCAATGATAACCCTTCAACATCCTTTGTATCCGACTCTCCCTCGTCCAACCACTACAACAACCAGCAGCAGCAGTATCCATCACGACCAAAGTCAGTTCCGCTACCACCCCAACCTGCCACCTCGAAAGCCCGACCTTCTGTACGATTCTCAAATTCCCCCATCATCTTGAATGAAGAGCCTGAGCCTGAGCCTCGACACACGGCGCCGCCGCGTCCTGCATCACGGTCAGCGATCCCTTCTGATCCAGCAAAACAGGGTCCCGCACTATCCGCAGTAGACCTGAAATGGGGACGGCTATTTGATGTCAGAGGCGATCCCACTCCCAGACTTGGCCAGGTTCTCCGAGGGATTGCCAACTATTTGGTATGTTATCTCGATACCATAGTTCTATCGCTCGAAGCTGACTCGATGCAGATTGTCGAATACAGTCCTCGCAACTCACTAGTCGTCACGCCGGAAAAGCTCAAAGTATTCTACCACGAATACAAGCTCGACACAGAGACGTTCCCTTTCCAGCGTATGTACAAGCTCTAGTCACAGATACAGCTCATCTAACAAAACAGAAATCTTTGACTGTCGACCACACGGAGCTCTAGACAACCTCGAAACTCTGTATCAACATCTACGATGTGAGAACCATCTTGTTCAGAGACGGCCAGGCGGCATGCCTCACATCCCATCCCTCACTCCAGCCGGTTTCGAGCGTTGGATGACTTGTCAAATCCAAGCGTTTCCTGAGCAGGAGGCCAGGCGATTGAATCTCATCATGGCTGATCTTCCCATCATTGCCGACGGTTCTTTCGAAGACGGCAAGCCTGAACGACTACCGAAGCAGCTTTCTCGACATCTTCTTCCGGCGGCTCGTAATCGCGAGATAAACGATGTCGTGGTCGATGCCATCACTGGGTGGATCAAGCGTACCGAGGAGAATGAGTCTGATCTCAGACGGACTTCGTCCGAAGATGTTTATAAGTCTGCGCCAAAGGACGACAAGGGAGGACGGTACAGGTCTGACGACTACCGGGATCGGGATCGGGATACCAAATATCGACGAGGTTCCAAGGACAACCACAAGCCACCGTTATCTCGATCCGCCTTCGTTCCCCGCGTCAACTCAGACAGCATCGTCCGTCCTAAAGACTCCTCTCCCATACCCTCCGGTTCGAGTCACAGATCCAGAAGTCCTATCATGTCCAACCGCTACCGCCACTCCAACTCATCGATTGAAGGCGGTGCTAGCACGGCTGACAACTACGACTTGCCTTCCCCCAGCCATCGGAACGGCGGCAGTCGACGCAACCGGGATAAAGAGTATCGATACTCCTCCTCAGGTCGCGATTCAAAGCCGCCCCTGGAATCAATCCCTCGGACGTTACCTCGTAGAGATGGTGACCGTGACCGACGCTCAAGCTTGATCTTGGAAGAGACGGGCAAGGATCCGAATGGGATGACTTATGATGAATACATGCGCTTGAATCCACGACCGATGCGTAATGCTGTTGTGGATGATGGAGGACATTATCGAACCCCTTACTCTAGCGGAAGCGATGAACGAGCCCGTTGATATATTTTCTTCTATTTCATCAGCAACATATTTTTCTTTATCATCTTTGGAAGGTATTTTTCTTTGTAAAAGTCTTGGAGTTATGGTGGGAGGATCAGCTCTTGACACTTTTTTTCTCTTTCTTTGTAATCTTCTTTGTCAAGAACTTCACGATTTAACGCGACAAAATTGACGAAAATACACAACTTCTTTTTCTTTACAGATACAACAAGTCCATTCTTACAGGGTGTTCTGGTAGCGTACGATGATCGCTTGATGTGGAACCTGGGGGGAGGCTCTAGCTAGTCTTTCACATGAAATACAACTACCACGTTCGTTGCACGTTGCTTTTGTACTCTGTCCCTCCAATGATCGTTTCAGAAGAGAATGTGTTTACTACGTTTTACAGCCACGTGGTCTGGCAGAACACAACTCATTCGTGATCAACATGTGTTTGTGAAAGAGAACATTGACGTTGATTGTATGTTACGGATCTAGGGAACCTATGTCGTGCCTCTGGGGAACGGTTCCTGAAAACCCATGTGCTATGAACTGGGTTGTTCGTTAACGCGCGGGGACGCGGTACCAGGGTATTCACGGATAGCATTGTTTGCATTGAAATGATGGAGATTGATCAACAACACGGTCAGGGATGTTATATTGAGCATAGGGCTCGCTTAGAGGATCCACGTCAACGTTGGGTCGATGCTAATTTGCGAACACAAAGACAGTCTATCAATTGATGCTATCTGATCTGGAAAACTCATATATCCCCTTTTATTGTCATGCCTGCTATCATGAATTGTCGAACAGTACAACAAAGAGTTCGACTTAAACAATGCGAAGAAACCAAAACTGTGTTGGTTTCAGTAGATACCGTGCCATTAAAATGTTGAATACTAGACATTGTTGCCAAAAGTGAAGAAACGATCGCTATGCCGCAATGCACCAGTTTTATGCAAAAGAGAGAGAAAGAGAAACACAAACGTGCTTGCTTCCGAAAAAGGGTATCTGGTTGGTGGATTGCAGTGGTTGTAATCAAAGGTAGCATTACGAAGTTGAGACGGTAAGAATATATGTGACCTGTCATTACTTTGGCTGAATAATGACGATGAATTGAGAACGAATCGAATAGAAAAAGAATAAGCGAAACGTCGTAAAGCGTTAAGGCGTGAGCGCGCAATTATAGTGAGAGATTAAGTACGTCGTGAGTCGTTTAAGCGTTGAGCATTGCTGCTGTTTTGTCCGAAAAAGAAAGTCGATGTCATGCTGGTGATCCAGGATATGGCGAACCGAGACTGGATAAACTGGCGATACTGGAGCGGTTGACACGTTTTCGTTTGAGGGCTTGGTAATCTTTCTTGAAGGAGGATATGCATCTTTGGAGTTCTTTGTCGGGGTGTGCGGGCATTTGAATCTCGACAGCCTTGAGACAAATGCGAAGATACTGGAGTTCATCATCATTCTCGCGCAACTCTTGCTCGCTGTTGAATGTTAGAATGGTCGACGAGATGGATGAAAGGCAGACTTACAGATGAGAAATACGGTTCTGAAGGAAGATTATGCGTTGAGCAGCACGCTCGGCGCGCTCAATGAGAAGGCCTTGGATATGCTGTAGAATTGTTAGTAATTGGCTGGGTAGAAGTGAAAATTTCGACATACATCAGACTCTTCTTGACGGGCCTTGAGGTTTTCAACGAGTTGAGACATCTCCTCGTTGAGTTGTGTGACTTCTTGGATGACCTTCTTCGCCTGCACTACCGTCATTCCTAGGTTGGCGGGCGGTTCAGGCTCTGGTGTCGGTTCTGGTACTGGATCCCTTCTAATAGATGCACCCAGATCTGAGAAGCGTGTCTTAAAGGCCGATCCTGGGGTACCGAAGATGGAATCACCGGGGCTGTACATGTCCAGACTCACAGGCCGTCGGATGTTTGGCCGGGGTGACGGTGTTGATGGCACGGAGAATGAGACAGTCTTCTTAAGCATCTTTGTCCCTTCCAGTTGATCCAGTTGCGCGGTAAGAATGTCGACGCCGCTATCGTCGAGAAGATCATCTTCGCCAGTGGTAAGCTCGTGGGCGAGCTGACTCAATCTTTGCGCCAAAACGTCGCGACTGTTGCGCGGTCGGTTACTCCGGCGCACAGAAGGAGAGGAATTTCGGGATGAGTCGTTTATTGAGGATAATCTCGAATGTCCAGACTGCTCTCTCTTATGAGGGCTCACACGGCCGGTGGAGAATCCGAGACTGGAAGCCACACTCGGGCTAGACAATAACGAGGGAGTCCTCAGACCTGGAATGTCTTGGTCGTCGTGGTATCGGTCTCGAAATTCATTGCGGTAATTGCTGTCGATGGTTCCATATGAGAAATATCCGGGCGTTGTGGCGTTGGAGGATGGACTTGAAGATAGATGGTGTTTGCGATCGGGCGTTGTGAAGATGTACTGGGGATCCGAGACTGAGGACGCAGCGTCGGCCTCTACTGCAGCAAGTGCGGCAGCAGGATCTTCGTCAATGGAAGCGAGATCCATGATATTGTGTTGATTGTATTGTTTTGTTGATGTTTATGCCTCGATTGGTGGTAGTATTTGAGACTTGGGCTTGGGGTAAGCGACGATGGGTAAGTATAAGGTAGTACAGAAACAGACGCGCGCAAAGCAACACACAATGATAGACAGGTACACACACAAAAGACAAAGCTCCAAGACCTTTTTACGCGCTCTTAACTTAAGAGAAGCGAGGCTCGTCTTTAGAACCCGCCTAAAATAAATGAGCACCACCTCAACCTCGACCGACGTGTTCAAGAGTGGAGCAGGAAGTGATCCCAGCTTCACCGACTCCCCTGGGAAAAGCTGGCCACGTCCACCAACCAGCAGAGCAGAGATGAAAAATTAAAGGGCCCCGCGTGGGCCACAACGCAGGGAGGAGCCAGGAAGCCAGGAGCCAGCCTGACTGACCTGGCGCTATCCAGGGCCTGTCGAAGGTAGAAGGAAAAAGGGGGGCGGAAGGAAGGAGAACCGAAATAATTCAATTCTCGCCAAATGTGTATGTAAAGTCAATAATAAAATTACCGGTTTGGAAGCCACCAAAACTCCCGTTGCTCTTTCAACATTGACGCCGGCCGTTTCTTGTTGGATTTTTTATCCGATAAAGGCAACATAAGCCATATCTTATCTGCTACAACCTCTATTAGGGCCTTCCTTCCCGTCGAGGGCGGGGAAACTCAATGAATGGACGACAATCAACGGGAAGGGACACAAAAACAGACCCGTATTTAATCCGAACCAATTAAATAACATCAAATGCAATATACGTCATGCTTCGATGCGCTTCCCGATGCCATGCCTTGCCCTTCTCTTAGACGCCCAACTTCATGTACGATTGAGTTGTTCACTCACTCTCTACGTAGTGGACTACGTACTGCTGAGTTGGTCCAAAAATGAGGCGTTTTTTGTCTTTGTTGCTGGGCAGCCATGTTGCCTTGCCTTTGTCTCTGAGGCAAGCAAGACACAGTTGGTTCTGTCCAGTCACAGTCACGTGAATGAGTGAATTGATCGAGTCATCCATCCATTTGGGTATTCCGAAAGTCGGATGACAGCGCATAGCACTGGGGCTTGGGCAGAATCGAGTGAGGGCTTTTGAGCCTCGATCATTTCCTTGAAACTGGCAAAGCTATGTATGAGTTGGAGTACAGCTATGAATACTCTGCTTGATCAATTTGTGCGCTGTCTTTAAATTAATGGCACATGACTGAGTCTGTACCTGAATGTCTCACCACGTCGTACATGCTATCTAAGTGCTTGCATGAACTCACGATATTGACAATGGCTTACACTCACCCATATACTAACAACCATAACCATAACATGACTTGATATTATCGTCAACTTACTACACAGCTAGTCCGTGTCCTCGATGGCGTGCCTGTGCTGAGGTGTGGGGTATCTAGTCAACTTGTACAAAAGGGTCATCTCTCCATACCAAGTTGGGTTCAAAAGTCTGGGGAACCTTTCTGTTTGCTGCAGACGACTTGGCCGAGATCAGGAGAGACTGCAGTAAATCGAGATTCTAGCCGTGTGCCGAGTCTTCTTTTGGGCAGGTTGGGTAGGAGCTATACAATGCAACAAAGACACTCGTGATCACAATTTACACCAATGTTGGATCAGATTGACGTAGGTTTACTGTCCATCACATTCATCAACGCTTTCGTAGGTGGAATAAGCAGGTTTGTCACAGCAAATAATGGCGTTATGCATTGTAAACCCAATCTAGGCCGAGGTCTATTGCCCTTGACTGTGAGAAACATTTCCTCAACCCTACCCGCAAAGACTATGGGAATAGCGAGCGGTATGTAAAGTTACTTCCGTGGTCTGACATTCCATGCCGACCAAATCTTGTCCCGAGCTGAGAAATCCGTGCCCCGACATTGGAGCTCGGAGACCGGCGGTGATGAGGGGAACCATGACAGGCTTAAACTACAAACAAATTGCTGTGACTGATACAAAGTCATGATCAAGATAGTGAGTGCTCTTTGTTTCTGTAGGCTCTGAAAACTCAACATAATTTGAATTTCAATTGTCATAAACTCCCGTAACCCCGTAGTTTATTCACAAAAGGTTGTCTTGTTCCATGTCTCCGTGGTTGATGATGTTATCAAAGTCTCCATCATGTGCTTGTAACTACCCCCCCTCTACTCTCTAATGGAGATACTTCCCCATACCTTAGTAGAGGTAGTGACTTGATCCCACATGTGCAAAAAGCCAAGCACAGATAACAGTAGTAATTGGACCGTCTCTCCTCCACTGTAATAACGTTTTTAACTGTATTTGACTCTGTTCAGTTCCCCGGAAGAATCGTCTAAGCAATCACTGGACTCTTCCCGAGCAGTTCCGTGTCTTCAACCTTTAATCCTGACCCCCGTCTTCTTCCATTGTCTACTGCTTCCCACTCCGAATTATTCCATCTTCATGTGCGCGTCTAGTTCTAGTCTCACGCGACACTATCTAAAAAATATATTAATTGTTCGTTGTTGAAGCACGAGACCTGTCTGTCTGTACGTACCTCGGCTCCTCCCGCTATTCGCACGCCTGTCTACTACTGTCTCCATCTTCATCCCCATACATACGCGGGGCCATCATTGTTACTTGCTACTCTCTTCCCCGACCAACCTCACCTTATCCTTCCTTTTCTGTTCCCCTTCTCGTCTCTCCACGTCAATTCTCCTCTGACGATCCAGTCGCTCGACTCTTCCCGTCTTGATTGACTATTCAATGACGACGCCGTGAGCTTCTCCACCATTCAAAACTCTCTCGGACGCTCTCCCGCAGCAGGATCCCGGTCTCTCTCTCCGTCCGTCCGAGCTGCCTCGTCCGAGTCCGATTCCTACTTCTCTACACCACCGTCACGCTCGACAACTTGATCTTTTGTTCTCTGATTCGACCCACGTCTTCCCATCATGTCGTGGAGAGCTTCGGAGCGTCTGATGGACACCATCCGTCACTATGCTCGCTTTCCCGCCACTGGCGTCAGCTTGCGCCAGATGGTGCAGTTTGGCGAGAAACCCTCAGTCGGTATGTTGTTGCTCATTCCTGCCTCCATTGAGGGCAATTGTTAACTCTGATTGCTCCAAGGCACTTTATTCCGAGCTTCTCAGTTCTTAGCCGAGGAGCTTCCTATCCGTCTAGCTCATCGCGTGCAAGAACTCGACGAGCTTCCAGATGGCCTCAATGAGATGCCGTCTGTAATCAAGGTTAAAGATTGGTATGCCCAATCGTTCGAGGTATGTCATCTATAAGTCGATTGTTCAATAATAGCATGCTGACTCAATCTTTAGGAAATCACACAGCTACCTCGGCCAGAACTACCCTCGGATGTCAAAACTCGTCTCATGAAACCCAGCAAAGCTATCGGTCGCAATGCTTTCCGTCTTCCCGCCGCAACCCCCAATCCATCCATTGACGAAGGCGAGTCCGACGGCTGGGGCGGTCTCCAGAACAACAACAGCAAGAACAAGGGTCTCACACGCCGATACTTTGCAGTTGTTGATGACTCAAGTGACTGGCCCGCCGATCTTCACCTGTACAACCAACGTTTCGCTCAGACCCTGCACCAAATCAAGCGCCGTCATGATAGCGTCGTCACCACCATGGCCCAGGGTATCCTCGAATACAAGCGCCGTCGCCAGCGCATGCAAATTGACAGCACCATCCAATCGTTCCTCGATCGCTTTTACATGTCCCGTATCGGTATCCGTATGCTCATCGGCCAGCACATTGCCTTGACAGACCAGAGCCATCATCGCGACCCCACCTATGTCGGTATCATCTGCACAAGAACCAACGTCCAAGATCTAGCCCAAGAAGCCATTGAGAACGCCCGTTTCGTCTGCGAGGATCACTACGGTCTCTTCGAAGCCCCTAAGGTCCAACTCGTCTGCAACCCCAACCTCAACTTTATGTACGTTCCCGGCCATCTGTCGCACATGCTCTTCGAGACCCTCAAGAACTCGCTGCGCGCCGTTGTCGAGACCCACGGCATGGAGAAGCAGGCTTTCCCTGTTACAAAGGTTATTGTCGCAGAGGGCAAAGAGGATATCACCATCAAGATCTCTGACGAGGGTGGCGGTATTCCCCGAAGCGCCATTCCTCTTGTTTGGACTTATATGTACACCACTGTCGACCGCACACCGAGCTTAGATCCCGATTTTGACAAGAGCGACTTCAAGGCCCCAATGGCTGGTTTTGGTTATGGATTGCCCATCTCACGTTTATACGCCCGCTACTTTGGTGGTGACTTGAAACTCATCAGCATGGAAGGGTAAGTTTATACTTGACAGTTTACAGAATCTCCTGCGCCCCCGCCATCATGAGCATGGTTAACGTTTCCCTACAGATACGGTACCGATGTCTACCTCCACCTCAACCGTTTATCCTCGTCCTCCGAACCTCTCCAATAGCAATCACTTAGCGCCGGCGCACAGAACCTCCAGGTTCCCCCTTGGGTTCTTCGCAAACGACTACAGAGCCGAAACCGAGAGATATCGGAACGGAAACAGGTGGGCGACGCCGAGGCGTTGGTCAACGCGCCTCCACGAAGCAACTATAGCAGTCCACAGGAAGTCTAATGGTTTTATTTTTCTTACACAAAGGGAATCATTGTCGCCCGCGGAAGAGCCGTGCGCCGGAGCAAAACAGAAACGAAGATATATCGTGATGCTACTATATCATCAGCAACTATTGCGAGAAACAACAGGAGGAGGAAGAAGATGGCGATAAAGAATTACAATACTATCACCACTACCATGCCCACGAGGCAGACGACGATATGCCCGGAGGAATATCACGCAAACAGGAACGCACAGGAGATTTGGTTATTTGAAAGAGGAGGAAAGAGGCTACTCGAATCGGAGGACGAAGATCCCTACGCGCAGGAGCGCAACAGCACATGGTTCACAAAACCAGAATCATCAACGTCGGGTCACAATGCCGGAAGTTTATACGGCCTAACGAAGCGTGTCGTAGCACGCATGTTTGGACAGTGAGAGTTGTTAGGCTGCGGTATGGTTCATTTTTATTTTTTATATTCTAGGTAAATCCCTTCCTAGGTCGAAAAGAGGGGGGTAGACAAGCATCGTTCTCTTTGCAACGATGAAAGGGTACATTTGCTTGTATATGATGCATTGGATACGAAACGGAAAGGGGATCAAGCTCGAAGAGATGAACAAGGGCTGTCTTGATGGCAGACTATCCAAGCATGTATATGGAACGAAAATACTTCTACGGGAGTCTTGGTCATGGGTAGGAAATATCATTGCATTTTGTTTTTTCTGGGTTACTCTTTCAGCGCCACGGTCTGAATTTGACTAGCATTCAGGCATATTGATGGCAATATTACAATGAGCAGCAGGTTCCTTGTGTGATGGCATCTTTCATTTGCGAGCCAGATGGTAAAGTAAAGAACCAATTGCTAAACTTGCCTGTCTAGAGTGACAATAGTTTCCGCTTCTCTCAAGATTCACGCTCATTTCCATTTCTACCTTGACGATGATCCTTCCGAGAGCCACGCTTCCAGCGTCCCATGTCCATTGCCATGGCGTGGGTTCGAGTTGCTCGATACAAGTGGCGCCTGTCGTTTTCCTGTCGATGGAACTGCTCCAGATTGGGCGTCCATGAAAGGCAAATAAAATCAACCACTACCCTCTTTCGTGAGTGAAGTGGGATGTCAATAAAAATCAGAGCAAAAGAAAAAAAAAGACCGATCAGGGGTCCCAGGGTAAGGAACAATCGTTCCGCTACTGTCGGAGGCGTTTGCATCGAACCTGTTCCCATCCGTCCAAGTCCTTGCGACACTCTTCATCGACAGACTCTTCCTATTTTTGGCGTCCAGACAGTCGCTCTTGCAGCTTGAGCTGGGCCTGAGTGAATCGGAGCTATGATATAGGTTAGTCAATACGCTCAACACCATGAATCGATACTACCTACTTCGCTGGCCTTGGGCCATTTGCCTCTACCACTGGTCTGTGGCATTGGAGCAGCAGGGATATCATCCCAGTTACCAACGAGGTTGGAATCCTGATCAGTCTTGCCAGACGCCGAAACGACGGAAGTGGAGCTGGAGACCACTGTAGGATTCTTAACAACTCTGTGCTGGGTGCCTCTGGCATCCCATGCGTTGTATTTGATCTGCCGGGAGGCAGCAATCTCCTCTTGGTCCTTTCGAAGGGTCGTGGCAGTTGAAATACTACCAGTAGTGCTCCCATTCATGCCAGACTGGCTTGCTTCACTGCTTTGTTCTGGCTTCTTCTTGCCTTGTAGGTGAGGGGGGAGCTTCCTTCCCGCAACTGCAGCGCCTGCCATGCCCTTTGAGTTCTCGGCAACAGAGCCTCCGCTTTGTTTCACATCTTGATAGAAATCTTGGAGGAAGCGTGGAACATCGGCGTTTTGGCTAGGTGTGGCGGACGAGGTGTTGTTGGCGATGCGAGCTCGTAGGTGAGGAGGTAGGTGGCTCGATGTAGTCGACCTGTTCTCGTTTGCAACACTGGATGTCTCCGAGTACGACAGTGTAGTGGCTCGAGCCGAGGTTTCTGAATTTCCAACGGTCTCAGTGTTACCAACTACATGCAAGAATGCCCGGTTGTAGCCCGGGGTTGGCTGCAAGCCAAGGCTCTCAGGACCGGTGATAGGGGCCTGCATTATATCAGCAGTGGATACTTTCTTCTTGGGGCTACATAACTTACATAAGGCATGTTCTCGGACTCGAAAAAGGCAGCGGTGTCTGTTGGCGCAGAGTATGATTTGAGTTCGGGCTCCTCGGCAGAACGATGTCCGGTGGCCAACTGGATAGGAACGACGCCATACTCTTGGTCCGTATCCCAAGCCACACATTGTTCGCAGCGCTAGAGGACATGTTAGTTGGTGATGGTTATCCAAGGCCGCGTCGGCAACATACCGGGTTGTCAGACTTGCGTTCGTTATGAGAGTAATTATCGATAGGTCTGGCTCGGTCGCAGACGGTGCAAGTGATCTCAAAGCGGGCTGGCTGGCTGTGCTCCATGCATATCATGCCAGAGTTAGCACGATCTTTGAGGTTGGCGCGCTTCTGTTGACTCTTGGAGAAGGCACCAAGCTTCTTCCATTCACCGCCGACGGAGCAACGATACTGGTCGGCGTTAGGCATGATGCTTTGTGTCGTGTGTGCGTGTGCGTATGTGCATGCATGTATGTATATGTGTGGATGATGGAAGCAGAAAGGTGAAGAAGATGCGTTGTTGAGGATTGAGGAGTTATTTGTAGGCAGGCAGGCACCCGGGTAGATACTGTGATTCACAGTCACCAAACGTCAACCCGCCTGTGCCTTCCAACTCCGTTTTTTCATAGGCAGAGACCGTTTGCTGTTTTCTGTTTGCTCTACTGGTCACAATAGTTAATATCAGCCCACACTGTATTGCTCCTACCAAGTGGCTATTTGCCAGTGCAAGGCACTTACATCAAGATATTATCAAGGAAAATCGCCTTAGGCACTCTAACTGAGTGCCACTACCCAGCTGTCTTTAATAGCACAGTGGCTTATGAAAGTCAAATGAGATACATTTAGTAGTAGATACTCAATATAGTAGAAAGATAAGACTGGGCTTAATATATAGAGAATAAATAACTTAAGCGTAGATTTAAGATGATATAAAGGAACTACATCGTTTAGTCAAAACGAGTCGAGATATCTTTAATTAAAAGAACTGGATGAAACAATTCAGTCACTATAGGATATCATAGACCGAATATAATCGGAATAGTGATACCATAGAAGTGCAATAGACAAGCTGTTATATATCTATCTACTATACCCCCTTAGGAGGACTTTCACTAGTGATATATCTATACTGCAATAATAATACAAATAGTATAATTAGATAGGTAACTACACTGTATATAAATGAGTGATTATTGCGATTGATTAATGTGAGAGCTATGAGTGACTGTCTTGATTGATATTTGATAGTGTTTGTCCCGTTTGTATTAATCCTTTTACACCCTTAACCCTGCTCCAAATGCGTCTTTCCGATGATAATACCTTAGCCACTCGGCACTTGTGCGCCGCTGTCATATTATACGTGCATTAGTCTGAAGGCCTCTGCGTTCGATTATCTGAGTCGCATCTAAGCATACCTGTGCTGATCTTGTTGTAGGTAGATGAGGCTCAAAATGGCCCACGCACGATGTTCACCCACCACATGGCAATCTTCAACACCGTCCTCTACCCTACGTCTTGACAACGTCTGTCTTGGCCTTATCCCGGAAAAGAAACGATATAATGCATGCCGCTTCTCTATTCAAACACCCTCCTTGCGCGGCACAGACTGCTAGCGAGATACCTGGTCTCTTCCGACATTTTCACCGCCATCTACCCTACAGAATCCTGAATTGAATCAAAGCCTTCACCGCTTGACCAGAACCTTACATAGCGCTGAGCTAAACTTCTGCCGAACCCCAGATGATCGATCACCTGCTGGCATGATGAACAAGTTGACAGTTCGAAACTGTTACCATGGATCACTATGAGGCTTTGCGTTGCATGTCCGTACTGCATTGTCGCGATGACTGCATGGTGCCTAGGCCAAGAAGTGTACCGCGCTCGTTTGTGACGATATCCTCGGCTTCCGATCACCTCGCTACCGCATAAAGACTACAGAATCTGCCAGACCGCATGGCAGTTATCCTGCAACCACCCTGCGCCTCTCAAGAAGCCATTGGTGTCCATCGCGTAACTGGACAAGCAGACTCTGCAAGTGACCGCCTTAGCCGACGGAGCAAGCATAAAAAAAACTTTTACTGCACATACGTACATGCTGGGGTCAGGCCATGTTGCTGCAGTGATGTTGAGCAAGACGTGTCAAGCGACTGCGATATCCGCAGACTATTCGTTGCTAAAGGCGTGTCTACGGTAGAGCAGGTACCCATCACCTGGCGCACCCATGACGAACGGCCCATCTGCTATGGGGATGTAAGCTTCACTTTCTGATCGCGAAACCCGCCAGAGACACATGCCACCAAGTTGCTGCAGACAAGGACAGGTCTAGTCCGCAACAAGATACCCTTTGCCGATAAGGGTTTGAGGTCTTCCAGATCGAGGCCCAACCATACTCATCTTGGTCACAAGATCTGGGGTAGCCAGGCTTACGACTTGGGCTTCTGCAAGCCTAAGCAATGGACTGGAGCTACGGATACAAAACGACGTGTGATAAGATTCACCTGGCAACATTGAGAGGAAACCATGGGTATTGGCTTTTTACTTGGCGATGAAACAAAAACTGGTAACAAAGTGACATCCCTTGAGGGTTATCTCTTACGGGCTGATTCTCTGGCAATAATCAGCCCGCGGAATGCAGCTGGACCCTGAAGCTGTGCTTTGAGATAACATCGGTTGCTCAGAGCACCACTGGGACCCAGTGTGTGATCATCGTGATTATCGAAAGAAAACAAAATAGATCGACGTGTCGCGTAGTCGCGTCCAATCGCCGTCCATGACTTCACCACGAACGATGCCACCGTGACAGATGATCCAAGCGGGCCAAGATCGACTACCATAGCTCTCGGGATACAATCAATGTGAATCCCCCCGACAAGGTGGACGGGCAGATGATATCGCCACATTCGCAACAGGTCCACGTAAAGAAAAGGAAAAGCCTGCTTCGCTTTTAAACCCGGCCAATACGGAAGTGCCAGCTCAGGTTCCGGCTAGCTGATGATGCATCACCCATCACATCAACAATGGTCGGTCCCTAGAGAAACCGAACACGTCAAGAAAGGACCCGACAATGCGGTGACTGGGGGGCAATGTGAATCCCCAGCCAGCCAGCCATCTCTCAGCATTACAAACTTTTTTCAATGCTCATGCTAATGCTAGAAGACTTTGCTGGAAAACTCTGCCCTGACCTGAACATTACTCAATTCATCGAATGCAAGACCGGTATGCTGCCGATCAGCAACAAAGCCTAAATCAATCTCAATCACCACTAAAAACTAAAACACAGTCTACGGATTGGATAATAGCACGAGTTTTGCAAGTCTTTTACCGTCGACGGTGCGGTTGGACAGCACGCTAAAGAAAAAGCCAACAACGGGCTTGAGGCTACCGACGGTGGAGCAACACGGGGCGTCCCATCGGGAAGAACCCTTTGGACATGGCTGCACTCCACAAATGTCAACAGAGAGTTGAGTCGAAAGTTGAGTTCCCAAGGCTTCGCTCGGCTGCTGCCCAGACCATACCTTCCAAAGAAGCGAGGAGGGTGGCAGGGGAGGGAAAACCGTGTGTGAAAACCCAAAAAGTGAGGCATTGCGAGACCATACCAGACCTGACTAGGACGAGGGCTGGGAATACGAAATACTATCGACAGGCATTCAATTACCATTACTCGTGTGGCGCAGGCTCCATCACGATCCCTCCCAAAGCCAATTGAGTCAAAGCAGTGAGTAGACCATGGTCGTCAGCACCAGCGGATAATAGAAGGCTTTCGTGGCAGACGACAAAAGATGATGTGAGCCGAGCCACCTCAAACAGACACAATTCAGTGGCAGGCAGCCCGTAAGAAAAGAAACACTGCAATGACGACAATGTTTGAGCTAAATCGAATGGGATCGAGGCACACACTTCCCTCTTTTTGACACGGCACGGCACGTCAAGGCTGAATCAGGTACGGGCCCTGAGTGTGTAACAGACTGCATCATGATGCCGTTGGTAGTGAGCTCATCAGTTCTCTCAATGTTGGTCAAGAAGCCAGCCACAATTACCCATCGCGTCAAAAAGAAACCATACTGTCAATAATCAATCAATGCCTGGCTGTTCACCCGCCAGCGCCAGCCCAGCCTCCATCTGTGCGTGCCGCGTTTCGGCGCCTAGGGCCCTGATACTGCAGGCCATATATGCTGCGGCAGGTCATCTACAAGGTCAAGCAGCCACTGGAAAATAACGATATACATAGTAATGATCCCTTCATCAGTTGCTACTATAGGTCCCTCAAAACTGCGCGAACGGACCTGCGAGGGACCTGAGTCGCAGGTTCGCTCGCATCATCTATCATCTGTGCATATCTGGTCGCTCAGTGACAGACCAGAACGTGTCTGTCGCACAGGGAACTCCCGGACAGCCTTGGGCCGTGACGGACGGCGGACCTTGATTGAAGGTTTTGGGCTGGGTTGGAAAATGCAGGGACAATGGCATCAGAGTTCACCCCGCTGCTTTGCGCTGCGCTCGCTGATTCGAAACGCTTGCGACCCAGTCCAGTCCAGTCCCTTACATTGACGTTTATTATCTGCCCTGCCACCAACAGAAGCTGCATAATGCGAGACTTGGGTAACAGGCGCGGCGGCTCCTCAGGTCTCGCCGCGTTTCATGCAACGCAAATACTACCTGTTTGAACAAGAGACAACTGCAAGGAAGACGACTTATCTGTCACTTTCTGTGAGATAACAACGGAAAAGCAACGATAATGGAGGGGAGAGGAGGGGAGGGGGAGGGGCTCAGGCAATCTCAATGACAATCAAGGCACGAACAACGACTTCACTGCGAGATGGATCGACGTCTAGGCTGGATAAGTCGTCCACTCTGCTGGGCCAGGATAACCTTTCCTTCTCGAAGGTCTAATGGATTTTTCCGTGACACCGGGCAACCCGGGAATGCTACCGTACGGTATCATCGTGACCAGGCTCACCAGTGGTTCTGTCGCAGGCAATCTCCGTTCCCCGGGCGTGTGTCCTTTGCATTGGGTCGATGATCCTGCGGCATCGTGACAGGCGAGAGTCCAGGATCGGGAAACGTGCCCCGAGAGGGACAAAAGTATCCGTAGTCGAGAGAGTGCACGGTACAATAATGTTGGGGAGTTGCTATTCACGAGCAAGCGAGTGGAAGTCCAGGGTTTCAAAGATACTAGACTACTAAGTTAGGGCAAGCAGAAGCAGCTTGGACTGGTACTTGAGTAATTGGTACCTGCAGCAGCAGTCTGGAAAGTACCGATCGAATGGGTAGGCATCCACTCATAATCAGGCATGAAAAGATGTTTGCTAATTAACGAGCAGCGCAGGCGAAAGTGATGTGAAGTGAGTAAAATTGACCTGGGCCCTCCATGTCGAGTCCACGGTCCGGCGGCTGGCCCCTGGCAGCGGCCCCACACCCCGGACGGTTGGTTAGAGGTTGGTGTGTATGGTAGTCTGTGTACAGAGTACATGGACATGTATAGTGGTATCCGTACTCTACAGGCTCTTCCAAAACCATGAGACGAACAATCTCGCTCGCATGGATCAAAGGAAAAATCAGACCTTTTCTCTTCTCAAACCCTGGATAGAAAGAGCATCTCCCGTATCCGTACTCTTGGTGACTCTTATGCCGAACAAGACATCAATATCAGATCGAGCATAACCATGTAGCTGATACAGCATCAAGATGATTTGTGATGATAGTCATAATACCTTCCACATGACGTTGCATCTGTTAATTAACTTGCACACAAGCTCATGGCACGATGACACCATGTTGCCGGACAATACTGTGCAGCATCGATCTGCCTGAGAGCAAACTTGCTTGTACTGTCCCCCAGGAACCACTTTAGGGCTCACACAAGTTTATCCGTCATGATCGACTTGTGAAAGCAGGGACGGTGCCTGACTGCTTTTCAGCTCAACGGTTACAAGACTTTGTGGCGTCTTATGTCCCAGTTATGCCCTGAATGGCGCTGCATAAATCGCACTATCAACGGACCTGTACACGTGTGTGACAAGGGTCCGCCCGTTTGTTTCGGAAAAAGCTGGTCCTTGTTTCCATCACCACGGCTTCAAACCGTCCCTTTGTAAGTGTGCAAAGCAGTTTGATTCCCAAGCAGGTTTAACTTTGTCCCCTCAGCGTGTTTCGTCACACTTTGAATGCTTCAATGCCCCTCGTTGATTATCCCATCTCCCCTCTTCTCCCCTCCCCCTTTTCCCATCGAATCTATTCCAGGCCCCTGGGAAGCATAATTCCAAGGGCACGTCCCGGCAGAAGGAAAAGCGTCAAAGCTAGACAGGTTGTTTGATTAATGACCCCCCGGCCGCTGAGAGACGGACGGCCTCCGCACGTACCAATTTAGCTCGCGAGGGTCCTCAAGAGCGCACCAAAGGTTGGGTTTGGGGGGATGAACGAGGGGCAGCCTGAGAAGCCAGTTCATGCGACCCCGAGACAGTACATGGACACTCGGAGGCTCTTGCAGATGGGATTTGACGAGCGCCACGCGAATAAGCCAGAGATTGTTCATGTTCAGCCCCCAGAGCAAGGATGAGAATTTGACGTTTCGCTTCGAGCAAGTCGATAAGGGCTCGCCGTATTCCTGGCCATCCGTATCCATAGATAGACGGTTGTAACTGCATGTGTACCAGTAATCAAGGGTCTGTGGTGCGAGGCCACGAGAATCCGCCGAGGCTGAGCAGAGTAGCACGCGTCTGTAGGCAGGCAGTGAACAAGAGAACGCGTCTGTCACAGATTACAAAGCGCGTCTGGTAGGTAGGATTGGATTGGTGTCCAATCTTAGCATTTTGCTTGGCTCATCAAAAGTTAAGCTTCACCAACGAACATCACCAATAAACGCCGCATTGTACGACCAATATTTTTCACCCGTGATATTTATTATTTGCCGAGCGCTTTTGGCGATCCAATATCAAAAGGCATGGAGGTGGTGGTCACGGGAGACAAGACAGGTTGAATTGCTCATCTCCTTGACCCTGCGCGCCTATCACAAAATGCTCCACGGCTGGCAAAACGAGATGTGAGGTGCATCCATCCGATTTACGCCCAAATTGCGACAATTTGCAACGCGGAGAGCTATGCCCGAAAAGAGGTTATTAAAACATGGGAACATAGAGGCGGGCCTTTTTGGTAGCTTGCGAGATTGGGATTGGTATTTTTTGCACGTTGGGCTCTTAGTTAATCTGTACCATATTAGCAAGTTCCTAAAGTCCCCCCAATAGGTAGGTAGAAAATGGTCCCCTTCTCGGAGACGACACCGTCATCGTCGGTGGTTGCTCTGGGTCGACGGACCAGAAATCCTAGGAAGCTTCTAGGGGATCCAGGGGAGCTCTCCCGCGGCGGCCCTAGGTCGTTTCTTTGAGTTTCGTCCCCAATTGTTCTGTCATCCTATTCCAACCAGGCTCTGCGTGAGAGAAAGTTGATTTCCGTTTATCTGGGACTACTGGGGACTCTGACCCTTATTTCCAACAGCCGATGGGCTCAAGTTGGAGGTGTGAAATCTCCCGTGATATATCACGACTCGTTGCTATTCGTCGTCTGCCACTTGGGGAAGCCGGACATTCTAGTCCATACCAGTGAGTAGCCAGTCTCGTCAGGGTTGAGAGGGCCACACGACACCATGGAAATAGACCCTCTGACCCTTTGAGTGCTCCATTCCCAAAACCTTGCACACCATATGAATCTTTTGGCTGTTGCCCGTGGGACCTGATCCTCATTCCTTGGTTGTCTGGGACATTTGATAATCCATCCAGAGCATCGGAATTCGTTTCGTTACTACCGCAAATTCGCGCCGATTTGGTGGTGATATCCTTGAGAACTTTTCTCCCTTGTCCCATGGCATGAAAAAGAGAAATGCATGCTGGAGGTTATTTTGGAGGTGGAGGATGTGGTTGAACCCTGTACCTGGAATTGCAGCTTGAGAACAGGCCAAAGCAAAGTATATGTACCTCGATTGCCGTGACTCGAACTAAGTTCATAAGGCTTGGGTTAGTATAGCACGTCTGAAGACCACTGTCTGCTCCCCAGCAGCGCATCGATTCCAGGCCATTGTTCACTGTTCAGTGCTCTGCTGTCCGTCGGGTTCCGTATCTTCAAACCTCTCAGGTGTAAAGATGTCCACCGGAGCGCGGGTACGTACACCCATCTTGGCAATTCAAGCCTGAACCGATGGTGTTGCTGTGCTGTGCTCGATTTCCATTTCTTGGACCGGGGCAGCTAAAGTGGGCTGTCGAGTGCTGTAGAGTGACATGCTGAGTGGAAAAAGCTACCGCAGTCTGACGACATGAATACCTTTTCTCCCAGCCACATTTCTACAGGGCAGCAGGTTTCTGCAAGGTCCCGCTCATGGCTTGCAAGTACATGGACTTGACCTCCTTATCCCATCCCATCACAGTATCCTGGACGAGTCTCCATTGCTTCTTTTTCCATAGCTTCCCTGCACCACCTGAGCTCCACCGGCCCAAGCTACCCTCTGGCTGTTGCTGTTGACGGATACCACGACACGCCCACGTTCGCGCACACCCCGTCTCGTCTCACTCACGTCTGCTCAGGTTCTTTTCTTTGGCTTCTGGATTTTGGACTGTAACTATTGGGCTCTTCTGGGCGACTTGCTGGTCGAGGTCGATGTCGTTCTCCCTGGCTTTTACATCATTCGTTGTTGAGTCTTTCGCTTGGCTCACTTGCATTTCGCTTCTTCTTTCCCCTCACTTTAGTCTTTTTCCGAGAAGTCAGATGAAAACAATAACAATGTTTATCAGCATCGTCTGAACAATCAATCACCAGTCGCAGTTGCAGTTGGGTGCAATCAATACAACACTCAGCGCATCGCATTAATCACACTGCACTAACGTTGGAGCGGGAAGCTGTTCGCTGGGGCCTCTCTAAAGAGTGGCCGACACTCACTAAGTACCTTCGTAGTGGACTGGACTGAGGATCCTGCCTCGATCGGCAGGTTCAAGCCACTCCCCCCCCTGACCCTTGGCCCTGGACAAGAGCTTTCCCTCTCCTTTTCGTTAATATCGACCCTATCCACTTCTGCAATCACCCTCACTTCAGTCACTCCTTTTGCTCTTCTGGAACCTGGACCCTCTGGGACGATCTCATCTCCTTGATTGACGTTTATTCTCATCGTCGTCTTGAATAATTCTATTCTCCCCATTTACATCCCCTCCTTCTCGACATCCCATTGTTCTGTTCAGTCCATCGTTACTTTACTTCATCCCAACCAAGAACACCGCCACTATATCTCCTCCTACAATTAAACCTCCAGCAGGACAACCTTACTACCCGTCTATCGCTAAACAATTGCTCTGCACACCCACAACCTTCTTTCATCGTCTTCACCAGCAACTTCGCCCATCTGAATGCTCCGGTAACTCGACATTTAGCTCTTTGATAGAGCTTATCGTCTCCGGCTTGGTTTAGGTATACTCTAACGCCCGCCGGCAAATATCGAGAACCCCAGGACCCCGACTCCTCGCGTGTCACTGCATCTCGACAATAGAGTGTCTCGATCAAACCTCGACATTATGACTGTTCCAAGTGATTTGACCCACCGGGGTGCAAACGGCCAGCATCTTTCTCTCGAGGATCGATTTGAAGTTTTGAAGGAAATTGGTGATGGTAGCTTCGGTAGCGTCGTCCTGGGTAGAGTCCGGACGGCTGGTGCCAACGTTGCCCGTCGAGGCACAGTGGTAAGTCGATACGATGTGTAACCTACTGTGTGACAGTTGCTAACCAATTCCAGGTTGCCATCAAGACTATGAAGAAGACTTTTGAGTCTCTCCAACCATGCTTGGAGCTTCGTGAAGTCGTCTTCCTACGCACACTACCACACCACCCTCACCTTGTTCCCGCCCTCGACATTTTCCTGGACCCTTACTCAAAGAAGCTACATATCGCCATGGAGTACATGGAGGGTAACTTGTACCAACTGATGAAGGCTCGCGACCACAAGTGTCTTGACAACGGTAGCGTCAAGAGCATTCTCTACCAGATCATGCAGGGTCTGGAACACATTCACTCACACCACTTCTTCCACCGCGACATCAAGCCCGAAAACATTCTTGTCACAACATCCGGCCACAATGATGCTGGCAACACTTTCCGACGATACTCTTCTCTCGTTACTCCGCCTTCAACCCCACCCACATACACCGTCAAGATCGCCGACTTTGGTCTCGCCCGTGAGACACACTCCAAGCTTCCTTACACCACATACGTCTCAACAAGATGGTACCGTGCTCCCGAAGTCCTCCTACGAGCGGGAGAGTACTCTGCTCCTGTCGATATATGGGCCGTTGGAGCTATGGCTGTTGAGATTGCCACGCTGAAGCCGCTCTTCCCTGGTGGAAACGAGGTTGACCAAGTTTGGCGAGTTTGTGAGATCATGGGCAGCCCAGGTAACTGGTACAACAAGTCAGGCAACCGAGTCGGTGGAGGCGATTGGCGTGACGGCACAAGGTTGGCTGGCAAGCTGGGTTTCTCGTTCCCCAAGATGGCCCCTCATGCCATGGACACCATTCTGCAAACACCGCAGTGGCCTGCGTCTCTGGCTCAGTTCGTTACCTGGTGTTTGATGTGGGACCCTAAGAACCGCCCAACTTCGTCACAAGCTATCGCCCACGAATACTTTGTCGATGCCGTTGATCCTACTCGACCCAAGTCATCAGCTTCCCGAATCCTCGGCCGCAAGCAATCCGATCTCAGCCGAAGCAGCAAGGAGGCCTCTACTACCCCAACTTCCGTCAAGCAATCTTGGTTCCGCAAGTCCCTCATCGGCCGTTCTGAGAGCACCGACCTGGCTACCATGCAGACACAAACAAAGGAGCCTGCTGGTCCTCGTCCTGCCCCCGAACCTGTCGCCGCAAAGGCCCGCCCTGCCGCCGGAAAGAGAGCTACTTGGACAAACGGCCCTTCAAACGTGGCGCCCATGCCCATCCTTCCTACTGCGCGGCCAATCTCGCCAATCCCTGATGCTGTAAATGCCCGCGCCAACAATGCCTACGACGACGCTTACGCTAATGGACATGGCCAGGGGAAGACCAAGAAACTTGGCCGACAGCTCTCTGTCGCTTCAAGCACAAACAACTACACAGAAATGCATCGGCAACAAGCCGAACGGGCTCTCAATGGGAATTCTGGCCTCGCCTCCCCTCCGAGTGGACAGAAGGAGAGCTTCTTTTCACATCTCCGAAAGCGTGCGAGGCGGTTCTCGGGACGACATCAGACCCCCGTCTCACCCTCCTATGATGACGACGACCTGGAGGCCCAGGTTGGATGTGGCCCTTGGGGTAGCAACCGGTCGTCCATGGTTATCGACCAATCGCAACAACCGGCTCCCGTTCCCAAGTCCGAGGTCTACGAATCTCTTGACAAGGCCCTCCGAGATGTTCAGACCAACCTCGATTCGAGACCTCCCGTTCCGCCCGCTCACCAGGTCTCGCCTACCAGCACCCTCAAGCGACATCACTCGCTACCTCAACAACAAGCCCGGTCAGTAGACAACCTGATCGGTGCTGCACGGGGTGGTCCCATCTCTAGCCGTACACGACGAGCCCAAGCGACTCATGGTGTGCATCAGTACGAGGCTCCTGATGAGGAAGAAGAGCTCATGGACGAGGCCATGACAACAACGCAAAGAGCCATGAAGCGAATGGAACAAAACCAAAATAAGCCGCTTCGACAATCGGCTAGCAACATTGGGTTGATGAACCCATACCCCACTCCCTCACCTTCAGCGAACGGCAACCAAGTGTTGTTCGCCGATGGGCAAGCTATTACTCCCAAGCCTCTTGATCTAAACAAGAGAACTGATCAGTACAAGTGGCCCACGCCGCCGTATGAGGAGAGTGAATGGGCAGCGTCGGCATCAGCCAGTATTTGGGCTGCTGGCAGTCGCATTTAGGATTAAAAATCTGGGCGCAACCTGTTACGATTACGTCCAGCGGCGTGGAAAAGTTATTTTGATATCAACTCGCATGGTCATGGTGTTTGGGTGTTGGGTTACGATATGGAACCCTTTTTTTTCTTTATCTTTTTTTACCATCGTTGCAACGTGGGCGGGGTTTGACTTTTGGGCATATTGGCTTGACTATACATACTTTATTCCCCCTTCTCTTCAGCACGCTCGACGTTTCACCAAATACCCGGCCGGAATTTACGCCGCCTTTGCACATACTATTATTATTATCTCTTCGCAATCTCTCTCTCTCTCCCTTTCCGCAACCGTTTGCTCTTGTTTTTATTTCGTATACCTTGAGTATCAAATACCCCTATAGACCACAGGCGAGCGCAGCCGTAGCAATCTGCTTGAAGCAATATCACATACCACTCAATCCATTTCTTTCCTTTGTCTCACTATATATAAGAAGGGGAAACGGAGTCTTGGGTTCTTGGGCTGAATATGACCGGCCATTTCTCTTTGTCATATTAGGTTGTCTCTGCTTGGTGGATGCACAAAAAGGGTCAACAGGACGCCTCTTGGGAGATGGGCAGGAAGATGTCATCATTTGCGTTGCGTATTGGAGGATGTATAAAAGGTCATTATTGCGTATTTACCAGTCGCGATTATCAGTCGAGGTGTTGGGAGATTGCCAACCGAATAGAATTGAGTTTTACAGTCTATCTAGGATGCCAGAACCCAGTTTGCGACTTGATGATGAGAGAACTGTATATAATTATCATTATACCCGGCAACAAGAGGTGGAATGCCATATACGTGGAGGAAGCACAGGGTTAATTAAGGAAAAATAACAAAACAATTACCGTTTCATCTTATCACACTACTGCTGTACATTGTGACGTTTTACGATCGTGAGTGAGTCACCACCACACATGTGCATTGTGACATGCCTATCCTGGGGTGACCCTGATGATGATTTGACAGAAAAAACTCTTTGGTGATGAGTGAAGAATGTTGATGGTCTCATAAATATATCTTAAAGGAAGGTTTCGGTCTCCCTTTATGAGTGTGGGCTCCGCAGTGAGGCAACATTTGTAACAAGCAAGGAGGCAACCGAATTAATTAGGCTGACGATGGGAAATGAGGTGGCTTGAGTAGTGAGGTTAGTTAGTAGTTATTGCATTGAGAATGATGACAAGCATGCATGGTATTATTTGCATAGCATTATTCAGACCATGTACAAGAACAAGCAAATACATAGGTTTCGCTATTGGGGTATCGTTGTATTGTCATTGGCTTTGTTTAATGGATGAAACCGATTGAAGTTTCTGCGATATACAACAGTCTATAGTTGATCTGATATGTGACCATATACTGAGATGGGATGAGATGAAATCAGTCCGACGTCACGTGGTTCAAGGAACATCACGACGCTTACCTTAGGCAGCACTCTAACAAGTCAAGCCAAGAACTGACGACAAAAGCTGTGAGTGGTCATTACGAAACAAGAGACGATCTCTTCTCTGTATCTTTTCTAAAAACGTGTTACACGATCTCTCCTTTTTTTTCTCTTTTCTTTCAGGATTAGTTTGCGATTCTTCAAAGTTTGTTTTTTCTATTCGTCTGAGATCGAACCGTAACGGTAGACGTTTCACCAGTCAGCGACGAGGCAAACCAGTTGAAGGATGAGTTGAGGCGCAGTGAGATTTGAAAGAGTGAGAACGAAAAATACCTTGAAATATCTACTCTCATATTGGACCAGCATATTTCTTGAACCTCATCCTTATCTATCATCTCAATCAATCATCTTACCAAAGAACAAAAACGGTCAGCCATCAATCTCACGCGGGGGAGGGGTAAAACGGTTGTTGGACTCATGATAAAACGGACTGGCTTGGCTTAAGACTCGACTTGTTTAGCAAAAGGAAATCACCATCATCATGAGTCTCAATCTCCCAATTCGACAAAGCACAAGCAGTCAGCGCAATCGCGAAAGTCGCAATAATTACTTCAACAGTTATACACCGCCAAGCTCCACAGAAGCTATCAATGGCCCTGTTAGGGAGTTGGTGAGAGAGCAGACGCCTCTAAACGACCGCTTGATCGTTGGTGTTGATTTCGGTACTACTTTCTCAGGGTAGGTATCGAAACTTATAACAAAAAATGAGATACTGACCATCGTAGTGTCGCTGCTGTGTACACTTCCACCCCTGATGATATAGAAATCATCAAGACATGGCCAGGCGGCAATGGCATCACCTCGGACAAAGTCCCGACTGAGATCGCCTATAGCTACCCTCCCAATGCCCCCCAAGGAACTGAACCAACTGTGAAATGGGGTTTCCAGTTCAAGCCTGAGGAGTCTCGTCTGCGCTGCATCAAGCTCTTCCTCGACCGCTCGCAGAAACTCCCCTTTTACGTCAGCCCTCTCGACACAGCCGCTCAGCTGAAGCGTTTCAACAAGAATGTTGTTGACGCTGTGAGCGACTACTTGACCCAGGTTTATAAGCATACCATGGATACCCTCACACGTCGCTATGGAGAGTCGTTCATGGCGTCGACAAAGGTTGAGTTTGTCTTGACGTGTCCAGCTGTTTGGAGTGATGCGGCCAAGAATACGACTCTGCAAGCTGCTGAGAGAGCGGGTATGGGGTCCAGATCTGAGATCCAGATGATTAGTGAGCCTGAAGCTGCTGCTGTGTATACGCTCAAGGCGATCCAACCTAATCACCTCAACGTGGGCGATAACTTTATCGTTTGTGACGCTGGAGGCGGTACCGTTGAGTGAGTTGGCTTTACTCCATTGAAAAAATTCCAGGCACTAACAGTTTTCAGTTTGATTGCGTACAAGATTATCTCTCTCAAGCCACTCAGAGTCGAAGAGTCTGCAGTTGGAACAGGAGGGTTGTGTGGAAGTGCCTTTTTGAACTATCGCTTTGAAGAACATGTTAGAGGCCGTCTTGGTCAAACACGCTTTGACGAGATGAAGAGTAAGAAGGGCAAGACGTGGCAAATGGGTCTTCGATACTTTGAGGAGTTTGTTAAACGAAACTTTAACGAGGATGAGCACCAGGAAGTCAACGTTCCGTATGTACACCCCACCGAACCTTTTATTCTGAATATTGCTAATATTTCTTTCTAGTTTCCCTGGTCTTCCCGACGATGAAGAAGCTGGGCTGGACTCGGGCTTTTTAGTCATGACGGCAGAGCAGGTCAAAGACATTTTCGAACCCGTAGTGAAAGAAGTATGCGATCTTGTCCAAGGCCAGGTCTCAGGTCTTCGATCAAAGGGCGGCATCGTCTCCGGCATCGTGCTGGTGGGAGGCTTTGGCCAGAGCGACTATCTGTATCGTCGTCTCAAGTCTCACTTTACAAGCGCTGCTCCACCGCCGTACAGTGAGCGGCCTACACACGCCAATGCCAACTCTACGCAGGAGACGGGCTCTATTGAAGTGATGCAGCCTGTGTATGCCTGGACGGCGGTTGTGCGTGGTGCTGTTTTGAGAGGATTGGAGGGTAACATGGTCATTTCTCGTAAGTCGAGGATGCACTATGGAACTTCATATGCGACTGTGTATGATGAGGATAAGCATTCGGTCAGTGAGAGGTACTGGTCTCCTTTGTGGGAGCGATGGATGGTATCTGACCGGATGCAATGGCACATTGCCAAGGTACGTCCCCTTTTTACTTTATATCAACTATGCAGTTACTAACATATCCCAGGGCGAGGCTTTATCACCGCTTGCCCCAATCGCATTCCACTACACACGTAACTTCCGCCCTGGCCAATCCCTCATTGTCACAGATGACTTGATAGCGTGCGACGCCGACGAGCCTCCTGCAGCGTACACGAGGGATCTGATCCACGTGTGTACCCTCACGACAGACCTCAACGCCGTTCCTAGAAGTCTGTTTACGAGGTTGACGACCACGAGGGGAGTTGAGTTTGATAATCTAGATTTTACACTAGAGATGAGGGTTGAGAGTGCGGGACTAGGCTTTGAGTTGAAGGTTGATGGAGTGCGGTATGGAAGGGTTGAGGCTGAGTTTCACTAAGAGATGGATGTTGGATGGGATAGTATATAACGATTGGGTTTTGGATTAGACTGTGATAAATAAACTCACTATGTGCTCCATGTGATGGTCTTGGTATAACCTCATCTTTGTCTGTAGCTGCTGGGTGAGCAATGCAGAGCACAACTCTTCCGCTTCCTTTCTATGCAGTCAACAGAAGCCATGTCTTTTATGACAATTTACACATCAGACTCCATCGGCACGGGAATCTCTCTTCTCAACCTCTTCTGAATCTCCTCAAAATCCCCTTCATTCTTCTTCGTAATAAATCCCCTCCTCACAAGGAAATCAATCATGACCGGACAAACATTCGGCTTAAATTCCCCCTTCAACATCCTCTCAACAACCTCTCCGCAACCCATCAGCACAAACTCCTCCACCTCGTCATCGCCAGGTCGCAGAACCACATCTCTCGGCATTTCCAGGTCAAATACGTAGATGATGTCTGAGTGGAACAGCTTCGAGTTGGCGTTGATGTTGGCCAGCGTTATAGCACCCGCGGGCTCGACATGTGTCGATACCAAATCTGGCGGAAGACAGGCTTCTTCTGTGGACTCGGCTTTGATGCAAGCGAGCGGTGTGTCGCTGGCTTTTATACCACCGGCTACGGTGCTGTCTAGAAGACCTGGGTAGCTGAACAGATGGCGACTTCGTCTCGCAACCCAGATCTTGATCTCTCCATCATCACGGATATATCCCGTTAAGTGAGCCCCACGCGTAGCGATGCCGAACAGAGGAGCAGCGAATCTCTCCACCTGGACGAAACTCCTAGCGCCGACTATACGGAAGTACTCGCTGTGTTCCTTGTGAAGAATAGGAAATAGATCGTCGTCGATGGCTTTGTCAACAGCTTCTTGAAACGCTGCGTTGGCGTGTTCTGTGAGTGATGAAGAAGATGGTGGTGAGGTCAGCGTTACATTACGGGCTGAGTGGTCGATGGTGAAGGTAGAGGGCCATGGCATGAGGGACACGGTGGCGGGAAGGATGAAGCCATGGGGACGAGGGTCTGGAGAGAGGAAGAGACGGTAGTAAGGGTCAAAGTTGGATGCAAAGTCTAAAGGGGCGCTGGGATTGTTAGAGATGGTGTAGATATGGCTGTATAGAGAGACTTACTTGTCGATATTGGTGATGAGATGGATGAGTTTGCGGGGTGAGGAAGTTGAGGTTGTCATGACGGAAAAGATTGGAGGATGAGTAGTATGAGGCCTCAATGATAGGGGTGTATTTTCTCTTTGAGTGATGGAGGGTTGTTGTTGAAAAGGAAGTTGATGAGTGAATTCAAGTCATAACCAAGTGGGTGGAGTTCATCTAAAACCAAATCTGCATGTGGAAATATATGCAGCCAGTGAATGGATGGATGTCCAAGTACAAGCCAACAACACCCATAAAACGAACAAGCCCGCTATTGAACATTTAGTCTTATAGATCAAGTAACAACTAGTTTACTAGTTCAGGTACTGTCTAAATGCCTCTTTACTTTTTACTTGAGATCTATCTCTCTACATCCACCAAACTAGACCTATTCCTCTTCATCCTCACCAAACAACTCATCCATATCCATAGCCTCAAGCGTAGTCTCAAGAACCTTTTTACATCTCGCTCTGTAATCCAGCGCCAACTGCTGATTCCTCGTCAAATCCCCTCCCCCTACAACTTCCACATCCGTCTCCAGTAACCTCTCCAGCTCCTGCATCACCTTGTGCTGGATGATAGCCGCCGTCTGCTGCATAAACATCCGTCCGTCCTCGCTGACCTGTCCGCTAAAGAACTTGTTTTGCTGCTCCTGCTCTGAGCCCTCGCAGATGAACTGGGCGCGCTGCTCAGGCGGTGCGAGCGTGCAGAAGATATCCCACACCATGTCGTGCTGAACATGCTGGAAGGCGCCGAGCACGGATGTGGAGTCGTCTAGTTGTACGGCTTGTTTGCTTCGTGCGAGGAGGGAGCTGGCGTGTCGGATGGGGCGAAGGGAGATGTAGTACTCTTCTGTAGCTTCACCCTGAGCGGGCTGACGCTTTCGCACGTGGACATAGTCATTGTGCAACTCTTCTGTCTCGGGGAGCATGAATCCGTAGCCGAGTAGTAGCTCAGCGTTTGTCTTCATGCTGTAGTTGTTGAATATCTGTTCTCCTGGCTGATACGCCTTTCCGACCTTGAGACTGCAGTCGCTGCTCTTTTCGTCACGTTCCCATCGTACTTGAGTGGTCATGTCATGGTTTCCCACGTCAAAGAGTGGCATTAGAACAGAAAAGTCGTCCAGTTTGACGCCTTCGGGGAGACGTTGTTGGTCTTCTGGGCCAAGAACGAGACTAGGTCGGAAACTTCTGCTGGAGAAGATGCTGTACGCCCACTGATACAATGGCAGGGTGAACTGCTTCAGGAGTTGAGGCTCCCAATCGTCTCTGTCCAAAAGATCGCAACCAGCTCTGAACTCGCGCATGACATTGGCTTTTATGTTGGCGACACCAACCTCGATATTCGTCCCCTCAAACAACTCTGCATCCTCATCAGGCCAAAATGGTGGAAGAGACCAAGAGTCAACATCATTTGGCTGCGGTAGAGCCTGTATATACGGCGTCCAGAAAGACTCTCTGAGAAGAAAGTGCTTGATGAGAACGAAGCGTCCAATGACATGAGGCGGAGTCTTGACCAGAAAGTTTGAGCTAAAGGGCTTAGGATCGTCACGTCCAGGAAGAGTGTCGAGGTAGGAGAGAGTTAGAGTGGGAGGGATGCTGACGATTGTATCAAAGGGCGATGTAGGCGCTGTTGCGCAGAATGAGAGGCCTGTTTCGGGCAGATGAGAGACTTGGACTGAGGGGTTGATGGTGGCGCCGTTGGAAGTTGCCCATTGCACGAGTGCGGAAGCACGTTCTGAGGGAGAAGAAGAGGTCATTGTGAGATGTATTTGTTTATATGGATATGAAAAAGAGTGAGGGTTGTTGATATAAAGAAGCTGGTTTGGTTGATCTTGTTTGTGCCCCACATCGAAAAGTGGAAGAACAAACCACAAAGTGACGTCTACAGAATTTAATGGTCACTATAAGCACATTTAGAAGCAATGCTTTACAGGCATACTTTTGGTGGTTTGTACCATACATTGTAATTTTGAAACTCATGAGAGAAACGCTGTACTCTACACAAGACTCTACATGTCCAGCATGTAGACCATATACTTACCCTCCTAGATACCTCTTCATACCCTCGATCTAAAGTTTCTCAAAACAGGATACGCATCCTGTCCATCGCCAATCCACTTGATAACACTCTTCCCCATCCTGACATCCCTGACATCCTCCATGTCCATCAACTCATCCGCCGCAAACCCATAGAACAGCATCATGTGCTCCTCGCCCTCTCCCAAGCTATCAACAGTCAGTCTCAGCTGCGAATTCATGAGGATGATACTCGTGAGCTTCATGTGCTTCTGGTGCACTTCACCCGAGACCTTTTCCCGGAGAGCTCGGCGCCACTGGGTTACAGCCTGGTGCGCCTTGTCCTGGATGACTGTCCAGTGGGAGTTTGCGTCGTCGAGGGGGTTGTTGGGCCATTGGATCCAGGGGACGAGGAGGGCGACCATGATATTTCTGTTGGGGTTGTCGAAGCCGCGGTGCCAGCAGATGAAGTTGTTGTCCTGTGGACGGGGCCATTGGAAGGTGAAGTAGGAGGAAGACATTTTGACTGTTGTGTTAGTTGTGCTTTTGATTGGAACGGGTTTGTATGTATGGAAATTGATAACTTTCTAAATGGGAGCGATATATATCTTTTTTATATGTACGACATGTGAATAAACACTTGCTCTATCAAGTGTGTTGTTCAGAATAGTTCAACAAAGCCATCTTGAGATGTTCATCAATACTTGTGTTCCTGCCAGAGTGATGAAGAGAACAGACTGGCAGTTCAAGTCGGCAGTCCAAGGTCAGATCCATACCAAGACTGTTCATAATAGGTAACAATAACCATTATACTTCATCGTGTCTTCTTGTTCATGCCAGTCAGTTTCTCTAAATGTTACGAACAAAAACCAGCCATTAGTAGGTTATTAAGGGCAATTGCCAATTAGTCACCAATTTCTAGGTCTTTTACAGGGTAACCAATCCCTAACCCGTAGGCGTGTCCCCGTCTACAGTGTAAATACCTTAACGAGGCGAACCAAAAAGCCCAGTATCCTTCCCCCACCAAAAAAAGAGAAAGCCCACCCTCGTTAAATCCCCCAAATTTCAGTCTGCAAAGAAAAAAAAAGAAAAAAATATCACCAACCGACAGAAATGTCAGTTCTTATACAACATACAACATCGATTCAACCTGTGTTATTACGGCCTTGAATCAGGCGTCTCCGACCATTAGTATCTGGCCATTTCATACAGTACTGATCTTGTCAAGGTATGTATGGTCTCTTTCTCTTTGTCTGCTGACCTTCCTCTCAACCCCGCCTTGACGGATCATACGCCCTCCATCTGTTTCCCATCAACCACAGCGCAAGGAACTCGTTGATACGCACTGATACTTTTACTTTTACCATATCTATAAGATAGAGATCATCAAGAGTCTTGTTCGCGATATCTTCACTTTGTATTCCAACTCGCCTATTTTACCATCTACTCCTCGCCTTGCCACCTCTTCTCTCTCATGGCCGTATCAAACAGCCTTCAGCTCATCACCCAACTTCCTCTCCTCTCCCTTTTCACGTCTACCGCTCTCTGATTCACTCACTACCTCCATCTCACTATTACACTCTCATACACTTTCAAATGAGTTCATCACATCCTTCCTTTTCATCACGGAATCGACACACTTGATGCCTCAGGATATCCTCCTCCCTCCACACAAGGCTGCCTCGCGCCCACTCAGAGCCTATGAGGCATCATCCTTGTGCAAATACCCAAAGAAAGAGTTAGAGTTTACTTTATCCTCAAACAGAGCCTACCAGGTTCAAGTACCAGTAATGTCCATCATCGACCCCGCTGGCTGGTCGTATTGCAGCATTACATTCTCAATCGCGTCCAAGTCGCTCGTTGGATCCTTCACACCTACATCAACCTTGCGTGACCGAAGTCTCCCAGCACGACACAACATGTACATATACAAACACGCAGCGCCACAAAGCCGAGACTCACCACGACACTGGAACGACTTGGCCAAGGTTCGCTTCGCGCCCATCACCAGCAAGCAGTAGCTGCTAGAGCCACAACAATGACACGGCATTGACCGTGGGTTCAACGCACATACAATACAACACAACACATCACATCACCGCTATCATCACGACACAAGGTTCTGAAGTTGATTTATTTTATACATTCGACACAGCACACCCCCGATAAGCGGCACTTGGATGCCCACTGCGTCCATCCACTTATATGGATATCATCAATGAGAAGTATCCGTAGTGCTGTCATCACTTCCGCTCGCTTGGGTATCTCCCCAAAATCTTCATTGCTAGCTCCCAAATTACCTCGATACTTTCTCCCACCAGAAAGTCTTTCCCCCTAGCAATGCACCCTATCTCTCTGCTCGTGCGTCGCGACTTGGTGGCTCACAGAGACTGTGAGATACTGGGGAACCGTCGCGACGTCTTCATTACCAATCTCGTCAGCCTTGGCTTGCGTCTGCCTCGTCCGAGGCGGTATCGTCGAGTATTGTCGACTATACAACGCCACTCCTTTGAGCAAGCATGGCACCTGGTGTAGCCATATGGCTGGGTATAATGGTACCTCATGCTCTCCGGCCGACTCGGCTACGACGCTCCCAAAAAAGTCATACAACTCATACAATCCGTCCATTAGTCGACGCCATCTGTCTTTACTCCTCCTCCGAATCCGATTCATCACTGGATTCGGCGGTGGGTGTAGGAGCTTGCAACACAGGCTGGGCGTCTCCGGGCTCTTGGCCAGGTCTGTACAGATCGCGAAGACCGCGAAGCTGTGCTATGCGCTCTTCCTGCTCCCGAGCACTCATGGGTTTATTCTTTTTGGGCTTCGCCGACGTCGACGAAGTCTTGGAATGCTTAGGAGGCGCCGCTCGGGATGCCTCAGGAGAAGATGGCACATTCGAGTCCTTGCCGAATCCTGGGAGCACCTTCCTACACAGCTCCCAGAGCTTGAGTAATGCCTCGTGGCTAAGCTGGTCAATATCCAGTTCCAGCTCTCCGTCATTGTTCTCCTAAAGAAATGTTAACATTGCTCGATGCTGTGAGACGCCGTCGGTACTTACGTTTTGGCCTGTATCCCTCTTGATGATATCGATAGCACGATCGAGTTGTGCACCGTCAAGGTCGTTGATGGCCGAAGCAATCAAATCCTTATCTGCGGCTGTCAGAGTCTTCTTGGTGGCAGCCTTCTTAGTACCACTGGGCTTCTTAGGATGGGGCAGAGTTCCGCTGGGCTTGCGAGGCACAGAGCCACTGGGCTTGGGCTTGCTAGGCTTGGCGGCCTTTTTGGCGGGCTTCTCTGGATTCTTTGCCCGATGCTGACTGAGAGCTTGCTTCGCCTTGAGAAGACTATTCTGTACAACGTTGACTATAGTCTGCTGAATGTCTATCATGCTTTCATTGGGCACTTCAGCGGCGTATAGGTCAGTAAGCTTACTGCTCTCTTCTCGCAGCTTCGCCTCCAGGTCATGCACTTCCTTGGTCGGGTTGGCACCAGGCGGGCCTGCGGCTTCAACAGCGTCGGCCTCAGCTTCATCCTCATCTTCATCCTCGTCATCACTGCCGTTGGGAGCTGGAGCATTGGCCTTAGCATACCTAGCCAGCCATGCATCTTTCTCCTTCATCAGGCCATTGTAGTATCCTTCCAATTGGGAGGCTACGTACGATACCGCGTTTCCTTGGTCGACGCTGCCGTTGAAGGTGTAGCAGTTGGTAAAGATCAGCCGCACATTCTTGTCAAAGTCCTTGATACTGGTTATTTCACCATTCTTCAGCATCCGGGAAACCTTGTTCAGATCCATAGGCTTCTTGATGATGGAGTAATAGTGGGGGATGTTCAACCCTTCGGCATCAACAGGGTCCATGAACCAGGAATTGAGGGCAGTGTTCTTTGGGTGCATGATGTCGCTCAATACCTCCTCGGAGAACTGCAACTCAGGCTTGAGCTTCTTACGCGAAGGCTTTGTTGTGTAGTCGATATCCTTGGATTTGGGAGCACGAACAGTTCTCTTGGGACGGTCACCTTCAGTTGCATTGGAAGCACGACGCAGTTCTGAAGCCGCCGCCGCCGCAGCAGCAACCTCTTGCGACCCGTGCCTTGGCTTTGACGACACACTCTCGGCAGCAGGACTTGTGCTTGGTCCGACAGATGGCTTACGGGCGACTGTGTCACCCAGGGAGCTGATGCGCGGCTCGCGAGGAGGCTTTGGCTTAGGGGCAGACTTGGGCTTGACCATCTCTTCCGCAGGGATTTGGATGATGTTTTCCCAAATGTCTCGAATGGCATTGAACGCAGAAGTCGTTACCTCGTGCAAAGTGCCATTGAACGTTTGAGTGTTGTCATACATGAGAGCCAAATCATTTTGGAAGTCACCAATGGTGGTGTAAACGGCATCGCGCAGAGTTCGGTCAATCTCGGACAAGTCGGTAGGCTTGTCGATCTTGGACAGATAGCTATCGGCGAGCTGTGGCCACAACTTTGCGACAGAATCTTTGAAGTGTCCACCCGATTTGGTCTTCTTCACACGTCCAAGCACCTTGCGGAACTCGCGTCGTTGATGATTGGTGAGCTTCTGGTCCTTGTATTCTTTGTTGTTCCACAGCTCGAGGCCAGAGAAGCGTGACATTTCTTGCCCAGGAGCCGACTCGTTAGGAATTGTTTCGGTCTTGGTAACGGGCATCATAGCGTCGGCCGGTTCCTCTGACTTGGGCTCTGTCTTGGCTCGTTTGGGCGCAGGCTCATCTGCGGAGTCCTCCTCACGTTCGCGTGCGACTTTAGAGCTAGCGGAAACGTCAAGGGCCGGCGCATCTTGCATTGACACTTCGGTGGATGGCTTGGGGGCGTCAATATCATTGCTGTCGACAGAAGGCTTAGGGCCATCGGCATCGTTGCCATCGATCGCAAGCTGAGACAGACTGGTGGGTTGCTCATCAGCCTCAGAGGTAATCGCTTCAGCATCTTTTGACGCGGTCGCCTTGTCATCAGTTGCGTCTGTGTTCTCAGGTGCATCAGAAGGCTTCTCTGTCATATCAACGTCCTTGACGTCTTCCTCGACGGGGGGTTCAGTAGATTCGTCTTGTGCGGGCTTGTCATCTTGAGGTTTGTCTGAAGGTGAAGCGTCTGCCATATCGACATCGTCAGATGCAGTAGCTGGCTTATCTTCAGCAGGTTTAGATACGTCCGGCTCCTTATCGCCCAGCTCTTTTGCTTGGTCGACACTGTCCGACTTGTTCTCGCCCTCTACAGGATCTTCCTTAGGTGGGGATGGAGATGCCTTCTTCTCATCATTATCCGCCATCTCGACATCGTTACTCACGCCGTTCTCGACTGGGTGATCCTCGGTCTTGCCGTTGTCGGTGCCGTTTACTGTGGTGGATTCAGGCGCGTCGGTTGGCTTATCAGGAGTCGCATGTCTGGTGGCAACAAAGTCAGCGAATGCTGGGAAAGATGAGACTGCATCGCGACGATATGGTAACACATCACGCTCCAGCAAGACTGAGGGGCAACTTACCCGTTGACTTCGGACTTGTGTTCCTTCTCTGCGGTGACATCACGCGACGGAGAATCGGCGGCGGGGGCATCTGGGGTGGGTGAAGCCATAATGGCTGGTCGCGATAAATGCGCGTCAATATAAGTGTAGCTTAGTTGACCCGATGCGACATGAAATAGCGATGCGTTTACGTATCAAGGTGAGTCGTAGGTGATTCGAGAGGTAGGCGATGTGATTTTGATGCGCGATGGAGATGGTTGGGTGGAGACTTTGGAATGGGGGCGCGTCGCGCAATTGCGAGTTTGAAGAAAGGCGGGGAGTCGCGATCTTTTATGCGCTTCTCTGCTTTGGAATTTTTTGGCGGCCTAGCGGCAGGTGGTGGGCAGGTGCAGGCGGAGGCGACGGCAATAATAACCAAAGACCGATGTCGTAACCCGGATACAAGGTAGGAGCCAGGTAGGTCAAGTTGCAAAAGAGGAGTAATAGAGCCGAAGCAATGACGCTGACAACAATAATTGGAGATCGATTGTTGCGACAGGTAAGCTTCGCGTGCAGTATAGCAGAGGGAAGAAAGCTGAGTCAAGTTGACCAAAAGAAAAAGAAGCAAATAAATAAAGAATAAATAAAAACAGTGCAAGCGCAAAACTAATATGTAGTCGCAAGACTTATTATTGATTATAAAAGTCAATGGTGGGTGCAGTGCAAGTGCAGATGCAGTTGACTTTTTTTTTTGGTGGTGATCGCCGGCTTCGAGAACAACAAGAACTGAAAGAAGCTCTTATCGTGATCGGGGCGCGGAAGGTGCTTTTTGTGCTCTGTAGTAGCCTCAAAAGGTGCAAGGTGGTTGCCAAGAGGGGGGAAGGGTTGTTTTTGGCTTGCGTGAGTGGCCAGTGCTGGGCAATCAGGTCCCAGATGGCAGCGAGCGAGCGAGTACCTAGACTCTTGTCTCTCTGTCTCTTTTTTCTTCTGTTTGAACCGGGAACCGGAACGGAAGAACGTGGAGGGGGGTAAGGGGGGGGTTTGGCTTTAGGGGGAGTTTCGGAGCCTCTGAGGGAAAAGCGCGTGCACGTCAGTGAATTTTGCCCGGTCGGAGGCGCGGTGGTATTTATGAGGGAAGAAGAGAAACTCCGCTGAACCATCGACTTGTCTCTACCGGGGCGCGCAAACTTGGTAAGGGGAAAAATTTATTTGTCCGAGGTTTGTACTGAAAGGGGATGATGATGAAACGCACGGGCCAGCGTCGGTTCCCTGTCACGATGATCGCTGGTGGCTGGGGAACGCTGTGGCTGCGAGGTTGGGTGTTCGGTATCATTGTCATTGAGTTTGTTTCATGAGATTTGATCATGTTTAATATTGACAATAGAGTGTAAATACCAGAACAATCAGGAAGATGTTCGAGTTGAAATTACAAAGCGTTTTGTCAATCTTATGCAGCAGCTCTAGAACTTGTAGCCTGATACAAACCTTATGGACCAACAAGTGTGGCAGACAGAGCCTGAGCATGATCAGAAAGGGAAGGTCTCCTCTATTCCGAAAGGACACGGATAAGATTACAGACGGTTCCGGATTACCTGTGTTTCCCGAGCACTGCGTCTTACAAGATGATCCAATTTAACAAAAAGAAAGGAAGAGGTCGCCTCAACTGAAGATGAAGCATGAATAGAATAGAAGTCTGAATAAGGATCAACTCGTTTTTACTTAATGAGAAAGAAAATCCCTGGAAAAAAAAACAAGATGTATTCAAGGTCGAACTCTTTCTCTTGAGGACACGTGCTTTAACTTTCGCGACACTTCTCTTACACGTTCGCGTCGCGTCGTCACTCGTCACCAACTCATCATGCAATAAGCCATGATAGCTTACCACCGGATCTCAATCTTGTATCGAAGCTAAACCGCATCATGGTCCAGCCGGGAAACACGGGTCCGCTTAGAGGTAGCTGTCATGTGACCCTGCGTTCCCGTATCAAACAAGGGCAACGGGCTTTTACATGGCTTGTCATACCCAAACTTGATGTGCTTTCTGTACTCTGAGACGCAGTTCCTTTGGAAATTCTGTTTGTTTGTGACTCTTTCTCCATGATAACGGACGATAGGTTGATCCTTCCGAGAAATGTGAAGCAAACTCATGGTCTCCAATGAGAGTCTATCTCCGAGTCCACTATCTACGCAGTTCGTCCAATCAAGATTGCATTTGCCTAACAAGCCAATCACTGTAATTGAAACGCTTGCCAAACTGAAGTTGAGATACGACTTCCTCGACGCCACTCATGATTCGACTTGTGGCGCTCGATGTGGCTACTGCACGTGACACATCTCTAATCTTATCTCTCTGTGGGGCAACCACCGAGTTAAGCTCAGGTTCCAGAAAAAAAGTTCCTTCACTCGAGACTGAGCGACGGCTTCGTCAAATTTTCCAATTGATAACGCTCAACATTATTCTTTTCTCTCAATAATATAGAGAAACCGCGCTATCAGCGACACAAAAGTCAGCACTACCAGACTTGCTTCTCGATTTGAATCTCTGTCTTTGATTCCATCAGTATCCTTGCACGCGACCCAGCCATATTCCTTTCTGCGCCCGCTTAAACAACTTCATATTCCATCCCCCATAATGTCGACAACAAAACGCAAGGCGCCGGTTAAGCTGGCTGCGCCTGTTTCTCGAACCAGCGCTCGAATCCCCAACAAGGCCGTCATCGACGAGTCAAAGACCTCTATCGCCGGCCCCGACGCCTACGGATCAGCCCAGGTCGAGACCATTGAGCTCTCGTCAGATGCCGACAGCGACGAAGATCTCTCTGACGCTGAGAGCCTCACTGAGGAGCAGCAGAAGCCCACTGAGGAAACCTCCAACACAAAGCTTGTGAAGCAAAAGTCCAACGACGAGGCCGAGGACGAAGATGAGGATGGCGCAGCGCCTTCATTTGGGGAGCTTCTCCGTGTTGAGAACGACATCATTGATGTTCCCTCAGCTATCAGCGGCACAATTGTTTCCCACTCTACGCGAAACGCTATTGCGCCTCCCAGTCACCAGTCTCTTGCTACCGTCCTTTCTCAGGCCCTTCGCACCGACGACACAGACCTTCTCGAGTCTTGCCTGCACACCACCGATCTCGCCACCGTCCACAACACCATTGAGCGCCTCGACAGCGCCCTCGCCGGCACTCTCCTTATTAAGCTCGCAGCCCGCCTGTACCGCCGTCCTGGTCGCGCTGGCGCCCTTGTGGCCTGGGTTAACTGGACACTGATCGCCCACGGTGGTGCTCTCGCATCGCAGCCCAAGGTTCTCCAGAGCCTCAGCGGTCTGCAAAAGGTTCTTTCCGAGCGCGCAAAGGGTCTCTCCAGCCTTCTCGCTCTAAAGGGCAAGCTCGAAATGCTCGAGTGCCAGATGAAGCTCCGACGCAGGGTTTACAGTGGTCTTAACAACAGCGGCGACTCAGACTCTGACGACGATGAGGATGTTATCTGGGTTGAGGGTGAAGACGAAGCTGCACGCACACCTGGCCGAAGGCGCGGCGCTCTGAATGGTGATTTCGACGACTCAGACGATGACGTTCCCATCACCAACGGCTTTGTCGGCGACTCTGACGATGAGGAGGAGTCAGCCGGTGAGGAAGCTGACAGCGATGCCGAGGAGTCCCTCGACGAGGATGAGGTCAACCACGAGGATGTAGACGATTCCATGGGCGAGGATGAGGAGAGCGATGTCGAAGCCGCAGCTGCACCACCGTCCAAATTGCAAAAGACTGCCTCCAACTTTAGCAAGAGGAGATGAACAGATCTGGACGAAAAGCATGTAGAAGAGTGAAAAAAGGGGGAAAGGGGGGATAACGGCTTGTTAACATCCTGGCGTTGGTCTTTTTAGACATTGGGTTGCTTTAATTTTTCTGTATCTTTGTTTTGGCAATATGACGAGTTGATACCTCCCCATACTCTGCATTCGCTTCTAATACACGGGTTGAAAGCAGACTTGTTCATGTCATCGTTCATGTTCTTGATCTCAAAAGTAGATGCCGCCAGAATACAATTCTAGAAACAGACAGATTATGAATGAATAAATTGTTTCTTTGTTTTAAAAATAGCTGTCCTTCCAGCTTCTCAAGTATCTCCAGCGCCATGCCATGCTAGGTGCCATGCTGAACGAGAAAAAGCAAAGTCCCTGAATATGTAAATACCGTCCATTATCTCCAGTCCTCTATCAAAATACACCAAACACCATATCGATAGCCATGCCATGCGCTTTGTTCCCCGTCTTCTATGTTTCCTCAAATGTATTAAAACAAAATTGTGTTTTTAAGAGTTGTCTCTCGGTTGGGTCAATAACTGTTTCGGGTTGAAACAGGCATGTCAAGTTCCTCAAGGGAGAACACCCTGGCGCCACTGTTCGATTCTGTTGGTAGGGCCAGCTTGACCAGGCATTTGCATACCGGGCTGCATCATGTTCCCACCATAGACGCTCATACCGGGCTGCATCGGGGTACCGTATGTATTAAATACGGCACTCTTTCGATGGCTGAGCGCTGGCTGGTTGAAAATCTGGGTGTGAAGAGCTGGCGAAGACATAGCAGCTTGAGAGTTCTGGCCACCAAGGCCATTGTTGAAGGTACCGCCACGGTAACCGCCAGAACTGGCATTGCCGGCTTGTCCCAAAGCTTGAGGCATTTGGTTTCTGTAGGCTGCCATTCTCGCGTCACCTTCTCTGACTAGTCTCCTCTCACGCTCAAGACGCTCGCGCTCTGCCATAGCCTCATTCACGCTCCTCTTAGGATGGGCAGAAAGAACGCTCGACATCTGATGCATGTGGCCGTTGACTCCAGGAACTGGCACTGGGGGCTCCTCGGTACTTGCGTTCAGCTGGTTGAAGCTCATTTCCCGTTCACGAGCTTCACGCTCAGCTTGCAGACGACGGCGGCGCTGACCCAAAGTTTCCTCCTCACCGGATTTGGGCTTGCTCTCCTCTTCCTCCTTCTTTTTCTTCTCGGGATCCTCAAATTGGTTGAGAAGTTCAATGGAGAAGGCACCACTGACAGCTCGGGCCTTGGGCAACAAATTCTCGGCCTCTTCTTTGGCAGCAAGGCGCTTTTTTCTGTCCGCAAGTGTCTCTCCTTCGAACTCATCATCGGGCTCGGGAGATGCGTTCTGCACAGAGTGAGGAGCCACAGAGTGAGGTGTTGTAGGAAGATAATTAGCGCTGAGGTTGTTCATGCTTGGTCGGTTGGTGATAACCATAGATCGAGGATCTTGGCCATGGAGGCGGGCCCGACGATGACTGAGGGGTTCGTTCTCTTCCATCTCACGACGCTCCATCAAACCTATGGGGCGGTTGAGATCCATAACATTCTTTGCGCCCTGGTTGCGGGCTGCGATGACAGCTAGGGGTATATCCTCATCGTCGGAGTTCTCGTCGACAGGCTGTGCTTGGCCCTCTTCCCAGGCCAGGTTGATACGCTTGGTGTTCCTTGCTTTCTTCTGGGTCTCGGCAACAGCATCCATCTCCAACAAGGTTGCGTGCATACCACCCGGGAATGTTCGCTGGGTACGCTCCTTCTGCTGCTGTTTACGTAGCTGGAGTTCAGCAAGTAGTGTTGTTGGGGGCCCATGGTAGCCCTCTTCTTCAACCGAAGCATCAGAATCATCGTCCTTGGCACCCTGCTCATCATCACTGTGCCCGTCCCCGCGACCATCTACGCTGCGAGCCAAGCCATCGTGCTCAGCAGCGTTTGTGTCTGCGTTGACTGGTCCCAATCCAGACTCGGATTGGGCCTTTTGATCCTTGTTGTCATCACTGACATGGCTGTGACGTTTGCCAAGCCACAAAAATGAAGAGCGTTTCCTGGCATGCTTTTTGTCAGGCTCGGGCTGGAGAGCGGCAGATGGAGCAACCGATGCACGCTTCTTTTCCTTACCGTAGACCTCCTTTCCGAGCCTGCCGGCACGCTCGTGATCGGTAAATGCACTGACAGGCGCATTGGCAGAAGCGTCCAGGATACTTTCGAGGGTGGCCATTGCTGATCCGTCCTTGACTTCGATATCTGGTTGTGTGTTATCGGGGAGATCAAAGTAGGCACTTGCTCTCAGTTGAGGTGGCAGATTTGACATTCTCGTGTTTCGGTCATCAGGATTCTTCTTGGATAGTTTCTGAGGACGCCTCAATGTTTCAACCGACGAATCGGCAGTGGGTTCAGGTTGTACAGCAGGGGCGGCATCATGCTCTGAGTGCACAGAACGAGCTGGATCTGGTTGTTGACCTAGTTCCCTAAGCTCATCAGATGTCAGGGCAACGAATGATGCTCGGTGACCAGCGAGAGGATCGGGTAGCCAAGAGTCTCTAGTTGTATCCCGCTCTGGAGCTGGAGCATCCATAACCTGTGATTTTCTGCCACCGTCAAACATAGCACTCATAACCTGGGAGCGTCGCTTGTTCCTCTCGTTGGCCTTGGGCTTGTTCGAGAGCTTGGGAGGCAAGTTGAGCATAGCAGGGACACGAGCTGGGTAGTAGAGCATCTGTTGACCCGATTCAGGGTCCATGTACGATTGGGGCCGGATGTCTGGACGTGGGGCGGGTCGGTGTGCAGCTTGGTGTTGAGGTTGGGGCTCTCCATCGTTCGGAGGAGCGTAAGGATCATCTTGATCGGGAACCCAGTGAACACCATCGAAATCGCCAAACGCATCTTGACATTGTTGAAAGGTTGTGTCTGAGTGCGAACTTCCGGGCCGTTGAGGATCTCGGGACTCCTGGTGACCAGTGTTTGCCGGGCGCTTTTTGGTGGCATCCATAAAGTCATCATCTCCCATCATGTTCTGGAAAACATCTGTAGCGGGCATGTTGGCGTCACGGAGTTCCTCAGGTAATAGGGAGTCGCCCTCAGGGTTCTTGGCAGGGGCCTTGTCAGCCATGTCGAGGACGTCTTGGGTCAGGGCAATAGGTTCGGATTCTGAAATCTCGGCAAGGGAAACCTTTGTAGAGCGAACACTCCTGACAGATGCCTTGCCAGGGCCGTGTCGTGATAAGACGGTATCGAGATCAAAGTCTGGTCGGCCTGCCGAGTTCTTGGATCCTGATCTGAGTCGCCCGGTAAAGGAGTGGTTCGGAGAAAGTACGTATCCAGCGGGGGAATAGCCACCGTGGCGTGCAGCGTTGTTGGTAGAAACGATGGAGGAAGCGATGGATGGATGTCGTCTTAGTTGTTCGACAGCGGAACCGGGATTGTTGGAGTAATCGTCGATAGACCCTGAGGCTTTGAGACTGGCAGCAAGAATAGAAGAACGTCGACTGTCGGATCGCTTTAGTTCAGTGTGTAAATCTCGGATCGCATCGTCGATGGAACTTGTCATAGACAGTCGTTCGGCAGTCGCTTCGAGTTGGGCGATGTTACCAACGTAGGCTCCAGATCGTGCCTGGGAGGTAATGTCGGGAGTTGGATGCTTGATATTAAGGGATGGAGAGTCGGGCGCAGTGCGGACGATTGTTCTTGGCGTCGGCCTTATAAAACTTGTATCAAGTTTGATGCCGCTTGACCGAGAAGAAAGGGATGTATTGTGTGAGGGAGGAAAGCCGTTGTCGTGTGAGGAATGATCGTTGCGGTGTCTTTGATGCCCAGGGGGTACAGAATTGTTGCTAGTGGAGGTGGTACTGGACATGACCCGGGTGGCGCTTTGAGTAGCAGTGCAGTGGCTGCTTGTCTGTGCGGGTGCTGTGGCTGTCCCTCGCGCAGGGAGCGCTCCCGCAGATGAGGGCCCTATGGGTGCTGAAGCGGTCTCGTATTGACTGTAATATCTGGTCGAACTATCTATTCGATACTCGTGCTGATCGGAATGAAGGCCCCTGAAACCAAGAGCAGGGTCGGCGGCGTTTGATGGGGCGTTGCTATTTTGGGAGGACAAGCCTGTCGTATTTAAAGCAGACGGCGAAATGACTTTTGGCTGCGCTTGCGATGCACCGTTTTTTGAATGGCCTGTTTGGGTGGTTTCTTGAGACTTGTCGTTCGATTGACCACCTAGAATTGATTGTAAATTGGAATCCTTCCCAGTTGAATAAGGAACATTACCATCGTCAGCGGCACGTGTCGGTTCGGCGTTTCCGTCATCTGCAGTCTCTTTAGGTCGAGGAAGATCTGCGTTGTGCTGGCTGTGGGTGCTGGGATCTTTAGTTGTAGCAGGTAACTCCACTGAATTCGACGGTGATTGGTTGGATGTCGCTGCGGTCTTGTCGACACTAGCTGGAGCACTAACACTGCCCGCCTCAAGACCAGTTGAGATGCACTTGTCAATGTCGAGGAAACATGAGTCGTCCATCATGCTAAGTGGTGTCGGGTTTTGGTCGGCCAGCGACTGAATTGAGACCAGCTCCGGGCTTGTGGTGAGGGGAGTTGAAAGAGGAGAAGAGAGGAGGAGGGATGCGTCTGGGGCCTCATCGATTTCTTGGCCGTCATGGGATATCGTCGCCTTTGAAAGAGTCATGATGACTGATTGGTGAGGGTGCAAGTCGATGCGATCCTGCACCAACCGAACGAGACAGGGAAACTGGCGCCTTTGTGTTGATTCTTATCACCAAGGATGCGGCGTGCATCCAGATTGCGCTGGAACAGGCAAGCAAGTGGATGAAAATAGACAAGATTGGCGGAGATTCGTAGAAAGTACCCGATTCTGAACGGCACAGCACAACAGCGAATGCACAATCAGTCGTTATCGAGCTGCAGTTGGAAGTGTGGTAATGTCAGGTCACGGGCGAGCATCCCATGATATAGTGAGTTGTAGTCGGTGTGAAGTTCGAAGATAGCTGGCTGCAGGCGTCGCAATTTTGAGAGTAGCTTTGTGATAGCGGGAAACCGGTGTCAAGGATTGAGGGGTTCACGCGCAACACTCCAGAAGCTGTCGAGATTATTGAGACAGCGCGGCAGAGACTAGAAGTAGGATTAGACTATACCAAAGCCTAATGGAAGACGGATATTAGAAGGAGATCCTTGCTTGTGTACAAGCGGGAACAAAGCGGGAAAGGAAAGGAAAGTAAGGGGAATGAAAGTCAATTTGGATAGAAAACAAGACTGGAATGACTGAAAAGTATATGATCCTCTGCATCTGTGGTGCAGCACAGGCTGGCACTGACAAAGAGGACGATTCATCAAATTGTAGTTTTAGTGTAGCGTGCACAAGCCAAGGTAAGGTAATCCTGGTGTTTCGCTACCAACCGGGGCACGTCGCATGGAAAGACAGGATGATCCCAGGTACATGCCGAGCCAAAGCCAGGCACAAGCGGAAAGGCCCGTAACATAAGACAGACAGCAGGTGTGAAATGAGATGAGATGAAACGAGACGAGGGGGAAAACGTGGCTATCAGAGAAGAGACCGTACCTGACAGAGAGAGCATTCGCATTTGCATTTGTATACGCAGTGTAACAAGAGACTGACTGGCTTGCAACAGCTTGACTGAACCAAATCAATATAAAATAAGCAACCAACCAAAACCAGGTGTTGACAAGTGCAGTGCACGGTCTGATCTTCAGGTAGGACGGGACGCAAGCCCAAAGCGTACAAAAAGCAAAGCACGAAATAAAGGGTCGGTCAAGGTGGTACGAAAGCAGGTAACGAGAGCGAAAAGAGGGAAATTTGATTGTTGGACAAGAAAGACAGAAAGAATTGGTCTTGATGCGAGAGAGACAGAGAGTGGATGTCGTCGTGGTGGAGGAGGAGGGAAAAAAGTTGGAAGTTGTTTATTTCGCCCGTTTGACTCAAGTGGGACAAATTCATCGAACAAGCCAAGTCAAGACCTCTTTTTTTTCTCTCTCTACTTGAGTCGTACAGTTGCATCAGAAAGCTGTCGGTTGTTGACTAGGGGAAAGTAAATAATGGCAAACTCTAAAATAAAAAAAGAGACAAGAGTGAGCTCTTGGATGGGGTTGGTAGATTATCATGGTCTGTCACACACATCTACTCTACACTAAACTACTCTCTGTAATTAACTCTCGTTTTACCTGCAGCCGCCTGGATAAATAAGCCTAACTTTAACATGCCTCTTAAGGCAAGCCACTGCATATTTTGGACCGGAAAATAATAAGGCTTACAGCTGAAAGATGCATCAACAAGTACGGCACTTCCACGATCAGCATAGCCGATGAAGTCTACATGGTAGATCATGGCGAAAAGCAACTCGTTTCCTTTCGGAATTGAACAAAAAGTCAGAAATGACAGACGCCCTGAATCGCGATGCAAACTATGGGTCTTTCTCTCTCTTTTTATTACCTATTATTCGATCGTTGTAACCTAACAAGCATCGGAAACCGCCTAGAAACCTCATCGTATCCACACAAATCATCCTTCTCTCTTAGCAGTGGCCAATGATTTAACATGGTAAAAAAAGAAACGAACAAAGAGAAGACTTTTCTCTCTCGGCGTGTCTTACTTTCCACGTTTCGCTTGCGGAGACTTTTGTGTTTATTCCCCAGATTCTTTCTCTCTTCATGATCAACAAGAAGGACGTGTTCAAAGTCACTTTTTGAGAAAAGAGGCTGTTGTTAAACATCCAATAGTCTTGCCCAGTCGAAAACTCAATTGGATCAATACCCACCATCTTGGGCCACGTTCTGCCCTGTTTTTGCGTCTGTTCCCCGGAAGCGGCAGAGGATTGATTTCATGGCAAACGCCAACTCTACCTACCGGAGCCCACCTTTAGCCAGGTTTGCAGTCCCTGTAACTCATGGCTTGCAGACATTCCCATAGGTTCACATGCATCTCTATTCCAGTTTTCCCCCCTAACGCTAGACTCCGCTCTACCTTCCATAAACCGGAGGCATGGCTTGGCTGAAGCAATGGATCTCTACCAAAGTACGGTGTATTATGCAGCAAACCAAGATATTGGTCAACTATGACGATCCCAAGCTTCAGCCTTGAGCTCATGTCTTGCTGTGCCGCTCTCAAGGTCACCTTACAAGGCGAGTGAATCAGCGCCAAGTCACATCTTGTCTTATCAGTACCAAGAATGCTGCAACATCTCGATCATCCACAGGGGTTTTAATGGGCACACCAGACCTCTGGGCCATTTCGACAGGGATCGATTTATAGCGGTCTCAACATCGAAACGTCTCTATTGATCACCAACCGTTGCTAAGCCTCAAGAAAACGATAAACCTCCTACCCCAACATCACCCCCTCTCAACAACTGCACTATCTGCCGCCCACTGGTTTCACCACCTCTTTGCCAGCCACTGTTGCACAAAACACACTCTGTGGCGTCCATGACCCCCTGGCACCCACGTTGAATCCTTGCTAATCAAACGAGTGAACACACAGGGGAAACGTTGCGATTTGGTCATTTCATGCAGGGGCATGTGGTCCTCAGCATCGCAAACTGCTACTCTAAAATGAAGGGTACCGTAAACAAGAAACAACAGAAAACTCAGCATAAGGAATATAAGGCGCTCCGAATGGCAGAGTAACATCGCGAGTTTATTGTTACAGTCGGCATCTTATCCCATATCCGGGTTGGTAGTTATGGTTCGTGTGAAACGACAGCGGCAGTTGTGGTCCCGTTCCGATGCAATATGTAAGGTCTGCTATTCAATTTCGGTGATATTTAGGGTCTTGTTTACTTACCAATGATCCTTGACTAATTTCAATGCTCGATCTTCGATAATATGTCAAGTAATATTATTCCACCGACTATCCGTGATATAGACTGTAGACAAATAACCCGCTCTTTTCAACGCCGGCTTTGTATCAAATGCAGCCCTATTATTCATCGCTCCAAAGTTGGGTCCTCAATCCCCGAACTATCCACCAGCCGAGATATACTTCATGCTGAAGTCTTCGCTTCTCGATCCCTCTCCGGCTCTTCCGTTGACCGTTGTGGGTTCTCCAATCTCTGCCGCTCCTCCATTGTAAGGTCGCTCTTAGCAGACCCGATGTTGATGAACGGAATAAATAGTAAAGGAATACTTGCCACACCAAATGCCAGCCAAAATGCCACCTTGTAACTTTTTCGAAGCCCCAGCTCTGACGTCTCTGCAACAGCAATATCGGCAATACCGAGGAAGAAGCTGATTCCTAAGAAAAGGACACTGTTGATCAAAGCACCTGCGAGTCCTTGTCGGTGGCTCGGCATGTTGGTCGTCAGAAAGATGTTGCTGACTGTAAAGGTGATATCGATGCCGAGAGTACAGCAGACCATGCTAGGGAATACCCATGCCCAATAATTTGGGTTTTCGGGCATGAGGGCGAACAGCAACATGCAGATGGCATTGGCCATGGACGAGATGAAAAGCAACACGCGGCCTGGAAGGAAGTGCAGTGTAAAGCCTCCTACGGTGCCGATGATGAGACCACCTACACACATGGGAATATACCAGACAGCCGTGGTGAGCGGTGATCTGTGCAGCACCAATTCCATGTAGAAACTCGAGTAAAAGAGGAAGAGTCCGAAGGTACCGAAGGCCATGAAGAGAACGGCCAAAAAACGCTTCATACCCTTTGGCTCAAAGAGGTCGGCCGGCAGTAATGGAACTTGAGCCTTGTGGGTCTCAACATACCATGCTGCTGTCAGGAACATGACGCCCAGTATCAATGTCACGATGATGTATGGCGTCGCCCAACCATTGGGAGCATGAGAGCTATCGGTCAGAGAGTAAACAATGAGGAGAAGGCCCGGCACAATCGTTCCAACTCCCCACCAGTCCATGGGGATATCGACCTTTCGATCGCGGTAGTCAAAGGGGACGGCAACCAGTGAGATTCCACACACAACGGCAAAGATGATAGTACCAATCCAAAAGTACCACCTCCAATTGAGGAACTCTGCGGATAGACCACCAACAAATATGCCCAAGAAGAATCCTTGACTAATATTAGCGGTATTCTACGTATTTGGATACATCACTCAACCTACCGAGAGGTGCGAAGCTACCATATAGAGCAAAGACGAGGTTCTTTCGAGGTCCAGGACGGTATATTTTCCCCATCAGCATAACACCGCCAGGTAGGTACGCAGCAGGACCAAGACCCTGCAGAGCTCGGCAGAAGATCAGCATCATGTAGTTCTTACTGAAGCCTGCGATGAGAGCCCACAGAAAGAACCACAATAGACCAGCGTTATACACGAGATAGCCACCATACATATCACCCAGTCGACCCATAGGAAGCAGCATGGCTCCTGTGACGAGGGAGAAAACACTTGAAGGCCATGTCTGCGACGCAGCAGGTATTTCGAGCTCTTCAGACAATGGTGGAAGGATAACATGGAATCCACTGACGAAGAATTCCTGATGATGTCAGTATCTACAGGCGTTGTCTAGAAGAAGGTTGAGTGGGATACAACTTACTGCCAACAGCATGGAGCAGAATACAGAGAACCCAAACCCTAGTTCAGACCATATCGACTTGAACACTTCTGGTCGTTGACGGCCTAGTTTCTCAACATCAACTGACGAATCCCGGCTTCCATCTCCGGCTCGGACACCGGTGTTTTCCTCGTCTGGTCGGCTCATAACGTCTACTGCCATTCTAGACAAGAAGCAAAAGCGAGAACAAAACGTTATATTCTGAATATCGATACTAAAGCTTCAAGCCATGGATACAAGAAGAAGATATACATATTTACTTTACAGTTCCGATTCCAAATCTCGGTTGCATCTGTTGTTCTTGGCGAACAGATGTGGATCTTCCATGTGGGAAATAATTGCCTCCTTGGGATTAGCGGACTTACCTTATCCTTCTCAAAACCCGCTGACAAAACGAAACCCTGAACCTTTGTTGGGTAGAGAATGGGAGTGACGCCTGAGGTGATGACATTTTGCTATCATGACGACCAAGTCGTGGAGTTGAGTGCATAAGATGACGACCTCGACTGGTAAGCTGAGCGGTTTTGATGTAACATTATTAATTATTTCTGATTACACTATAAGAGAAATACAGATTATTCAGCTTGTTGCAGAGTTCAACGTTGATGGGAGATAGCTTACAGCTTGACCATCATGGTCGATCTTATATACCAATCTTGATCAACATTCCAGCACATACGACCATACCTATCAGAGAACTCGGGATCCCGTCCGCTCTCCCATAGATAAGCTGGTAAGGGGCGGATTAGTAGTTGGGTCGGTGACGACCAGCGAATCCCCGCTGTTGTATGTTTTTTTGGTTTTTATATCTTTTTGTTCTGGATGGACTTTGGTCCAGCAGATGTCCGCCAGCGAGCCGGGTCTCATATTCGGAAGTTACAACGCAGCATGGCGATTTCTGCCTAGGAGTACCAATGGAGAGGCAGCTCATCGAAAAGTGATTCAAGCATATCGACCCTGGTGTGTTTCTGGCAGAGTCGTTCCTTCGGATTAGCCTGGCTAGATATCGGCGGAACTCTCAGAGACCTCGGGATACCGTCAAGTTCTTTCATTCTGCTCAGTGATCGCCGCTGGTTGCACAAGGTTCGCTAATTTAAGGTTAATAAATAAGTGCGTTTTGGTCTTTCTTTCCGACAGAACTGCCGACTAGCCACAACTCTTTCTCCCTGACGGATGACTATAGAATCACATCACCCTGAAATCAAAAGAACAATCGACACTTCAGATCAGATTATTTTCTACTATGGCCGAAGAACAATCAAGGTATTTTTGCGTCAAAGCAGTAGCTATCCGCAAGCATTACCGATGAACAGATAGTCAAGGTTGAAGACCTCGACGGTGTCAGGGTTGTAAGGAGGGAACACAGAGGGAAACGAGGTTGTTTACCACCAAGGATTTAAAAACCTCCTGAGTCCTCGAACCTATCAGGTCCAAAGACAAGAGACTTCGACTCAAAATGCCGCCGCTACTGAATTGGTTCTCATAAGTCAGCCCAGGGTATGTGAGGAAGAATGTGCCATCTATCCGGGCGCTCTCTGCTAATCACTCTCTACACGCAGTACAATCACAGCTTTGAATGACCTTAAAGACCCCTTATATGAAAGCCATGGAAGGTCAGGAAGCTTCGCATACCACATTGAGACAGGTGTAGCTTATCAGGCACGAGCTCGACAGAACCCTTCATGCGTTCATCTGGCAGGTCTTTCTATCGGACCGGCCTGGGCCAGATGTCGGTGGAACTCTCCTGAAGAAGTTGACAATGGTTAGAATCTTTTGTTGCATTTTGGGAATAACTACTAGTCTTTCCAGAATCTTTCAGGATGTGTCTGTCCAATTTCATTGGCGGACAATGTCGGAGGGCGTTGCGCCTTGGTGCTGTGGCTGTCTGTGCATGTCCGTTCAGCCTTTTTTTTATGTCAAGGGCTCGAAGGAACTATAATTGGGCTTCAAACACCAAGCTCCATATATATACCTGTGTTGCAGCTTCAGTCGGTTGAGAAACGCGTTGGCTTTCATGTTCGTTTCATCGCGGATTAGCCAATATGTGCAGATCAACTTTCACCACTCACGAATTACCAGCTCTCGTGCTGGTCAATTTTTATTCACTGGGAACTATTAATATACAATGTGTTTTCCGATACAAAATCATTGGCTCGTTGTCAAGGCATCTGGCTTGTTGTGTAGATTGTCACTAGTCAAATATCAGTTTATGAGAACGGTTACGTTCAAGCGCTTTACTGAGCGACGTCGTGATATCACCGTTCTGCACATTAACAAACCACCATAAGGACACAGCGACATCATTGGCCATATGCTCCAAAGAAATTGGATTGAACATCAGTTTATAAAAGCCAGGGAATACTGTCCAAAAAACCTATGCTCGTCATGGTATGTGGTTGATTTAGGCTACCCTGGACACGGCGTTGGAGAAACAGCCGCTTCCACACCACGATCACAAAAGCAATAGCGTTCCCTAGATGTCAGCTAAGTTTGAGATCGCCACAAACAATGACATATTGGGCAATTCATATTCGGATCTACGATTGACAATAGATATTTGCCACCACCTGTGTCGCTTGTTGTCTTATAGTGTTACAGAGCAGAACAGTCTCTTGTCGCATCACAAACGAATGCAGCTGCTACTGGTCGCTGATATCACACGACAATACTCTAAATGCAGCTGCCAGAGGCAATTGAAAAGCTGGCCACTAAGCTTTGGGTTACATAAATAAATGATTCAAGATTGTAGGTCAAGATAGCATAAACTCACCTTCTCTTGCGCGTAACCCGCTCAGTTGTTGGACCTCTTGAGGTCTGGAGAGCGAACAAAAGTCAAGCATTTCCGCTGACTGCATCGTATTAGCTGCAAATTACAAGCAGATCAACCTGACGAGTCGCGCAAGTGAAACACAACCTGCAGATCTCGCTGCACGACTCGGGGATAACAAACTGACGTCGTGAAGATGCAACTACACACGCGACAAGACCCTTTATGATCCGCTACCAGCGATCGACAATTTGGAGACCCATTATTGGCCAAGATTACAGACCTTCATTCCAGAAAGACAATCAGCTCGGATTGTACGAAAAAGTTAAATCTAGGGCTGAAGCCGCTTCGGTGCTCATCGGCAGGCAAGAGAGAGGAGGGGATCAAACAAAGTTCAAGCGAACGGAACGTATCGAAGCACATGGCGAGTGGAGTTGATCCTTTGAGATCCGAGGGGAAAGAAGACAATGATTGCTGTGAAGTGAAAAGCCAAGCTGGAGGCTTGCATGTAGCATGTCACTGTACGGTACCTTGGGTGGGAAGACTAATGCAGTGCGGTATCAGCCGACTTCGGAGAATCAATGATGGGGAAGTGAGACAGTGGGATGCCATCTGGGGTACCACGATGGCTGAAGTGATACACAATAACACAAGCACAAGGTTGGTTGCCATGGTTTGAGATGCCACAAGGGAGGCCTGAAGGGTAAAAAGCCAGCTGACGAAGAAACGTTGAGCCAGCATGACATGGAGGCTCTGTACGATGCAACACTGACAACAAGACAAAGAAACACCAAGGTTTCAGTCTGCAAGCGGTGTGCATGAAGTAGTAGCACTACGAGACAAAGAGATCCATGTGTGTGTCTAGCCGTCGACGTCTTGCTTGAGCAAGGAAATCTCGTCAATTAATCGAGATGTTGGTTCTACGGGGCCGTCAAAAGCAAGGCCGAATCGTATAATAACTTGGATAAAAGCACGGGCAAGGGCTAAGAAGCGGATGGCACCCGAGTACCGGGGCTCAGGATAACAAGAGCCGCATCGTTTCGACAGGGATAGACTTTAACCAAGCAATGTCAGGAGAAAGAGCTGCGTTTCGATACATAGAAAAGCGGAAGTTTGTTTCTATCGTGATGTGAAATGGCGGAGGTCAAGATCCTTGATCATCAGAGGGTCCCGTGTACAGGAACGGTTCCGGGGATAGAACAAGGGCGGATGGATGCGGTGAGTGCGGGGGATCAACAAGGTTATGTACCTACTGTACCTCACTGCAATCAAGGTACCTGGAGACGAGCATCACCAACTGTTTATGGCGGTGATGGACATGAAACTGGTAATGGCTTCTGTCCCGTGGTTCCACAGCATATTTGGTGGCGGTGGAGAAGAACTGTTGAATGCAACGGTTTACTGTGGCTGCTGAAAGTAAGCATTGCTCAGTCAGATGTTGTCTCTCAAAAGTGGTCGCTCTCGGAAGCCGCTGGGAGCAAGTTTTATGATATCGTATCGTGATGGAGGGTTGAGAATGAGTGGCTGTCTTGGATGTGACGGCATAAGATTGATGGTGCGTATGCATGCAGCAAGCAAACAAGCGCATCGGAAGGGATGGGACGAATGTGTCGCGTGGGGGATTTTTAGTTAAACTCACTAAAAGAAAAAAGTCAATGTTTCTATTATTGAACTTTGATCACGATAGCTTCAAAAAAAAATGGAATTGAGAGGTGCTGGCATTTTTAGAAAAATAAGAATGACACGTAATTGATGCCATGCACATTTCACACTTGTCTCAGATTATCTCCTACAAAAACAAGGAAGACAGAGACTTTGAGTGAGACCTTTATTATTTCTCAACGGAATACACAACAATTATGGCGTTGTTCTGCTGTGCAACACAAGACCTCAACAGTGGTTGCATCTAGCTACGGCTGGCTGTACATTGCACTGCAACCACCAGGGAGGGAATCAGATCTCACAGCGACAAGAGAAAAGGGGGCTTTTTTTTGTTCTCTTGAGGCTCTATGGCTTTTAAGCGAAGTTCCGTGGGATGGTGTGAAGACGCCCAGTGAGAGAGATAACGGACCTGACGATGGAGGGTTACAGTGGAAAATACCATCCACCCATCTCTGAGAAAGAAAGAGCAGGTATCCGTGGGGATGAAAGAAATGAGAGAATTTTCATTCTGATGGCTTCGCTATTACATACTGCATTGCCATTTTTCTTTGACTCGCCACGAATCAACTGCAGGATCCCGAGTCTTTTTCTTTGGCCTCAAGTCGAGTTTGTTTCGTTTTCACCTCTTTTGAAGTTTTGTGCATGTCTAGTTTTCGTTTATTCTGCACTTTATTAGTCTGGACTGAAATGGAGTCGTCGTTTACTGTAGGTACAAGAATATGTACGGAGTAGGTAACTAAGGTGGTCATGGATCAGAGTTTCGCTTCACTTTGGTTCCAAGATAGTGGATGGATGCTCTGTAAATAGTCGGTGAGGACGACAACTGCAGGAACAAGACTCAGAGGACTCCTCAGCGGCCTTCCGGGGGGCTTGCGGCTTCCGGGGCCGGGCGGGAACACTACAGGAGCCCCCCGGTGAGCGCGGAAGCGGGTGGCGAGCAGACGTAGGCAAGTTTGTTTGTTCGTGTCGTGTCGTGGACGGTACAGTATCAGTATCAGGTTATGTCTATTATCGCACAGCTTATTATAGGGATGGTATGAGATCATCAAGCACCTGGTCACAGTTAGATTGGAATTGTTGGACGTGGGGAGCCGTCTTCGGCTGCTGCGCTTGTAATTAATCTGAGTCTGTAGGGAAAAGTCATCAGCCTGTGTGAGTTGAAGAGGTAAGTACTGTAGACCCTGAGTCAGACTGTTATCTCGCCCCAAAATCATGATTTGAGCACAGTATAAATCTGACTCTCGTCTATCGTGCACTGTATGTCTACTCTTCCCTCCCCATGTTAATAAAACCCCACCATGAGACTCCAAGACACCCCCACCAAGAACTGGCCTGGGCTTTTGGTGACAGAAATAATGAGACATGGTTCCCACGGGGAATCCGCTTTGATGGCTGGGGTAATGGCATTGCGTGGACCAACTATCGTGAGCTTCATGTCAAGATACAATTGTTGCAGAGTATCTATCCGAGCCCAGCTCAGGAGCGAAAAAAGGAGGTTGTTATTTTCAGATACGATGATACTCATGGTCCCATTTTCAAGGCACATGTTGATCAGCATCGCCACCCACTCCAGCTACAGCAGGTCCCTTGAGATCATCTTTCAGGGTATGACAAGCGACAAGCGACAAGCTCCATTGGTGCAGAACCCTTTTCCTTGTGTTCCAGGGGTCTTCTTTTCTCTGTCACTCTGTTTTTACCTCGGGAACTGAAGTCCGCCCTACCTAGGTCGTCAGATGTAGAGATGGCATGTCAGAAATAGTCAGAGTTGTCCATGTGGTTTATTTTTTCACTTGGCGTCGACATTCAATTCAATTCACCCTCTTTGACTATCTAGAAGAATAGGTTGGTACCGAAATGGATGCATGATGGCTTGCGCTCGGCGATTCGATAGTTTTGTGGCGGTATCCATTGAGAATACACTGAGACTGACCGAACTCGAATGAATGAATGAATGACATGGATGTTTGGTTTGGGACCTTGACTGAAATGTGAACTTGTGACCGCCGGCGTCGGACGCCAGCCATTTTTCGATTTGATCCGTACAGTAGTCTCATACATGGGAGAGACAGAGAGATCAAAGCATTCATTCATTCATCAATTAATTAATCTACCCCATGTACCACTGCCACTGCCTACCGAAACCAGACCAGACCGAACCAGACCAAAAGACCCAAGACCAAGACCAAGACCAAGACCAGGCCACTGCAGGACAGGCTTATCGCATGCTTTGGCTCATGACCCTTTAAAGCCAAAATACCCAGAGTTGCCCACCCAGATGGTCTCTCTTTTCGTCTCCATACCTTTCTAATTCAAACCTACCTACCGCTTCTCACCATACTTTTGTCTCGTCGTCACTACACGAGACCACACCACACCACACAAAGACAACCAGCCTAACTTAACTTTAGCAAACCACCATCACATTTTTTAATCCCTATCGTCACCTTTTCTCTCTCATCTTATATTTTTAAATCCTTTCTACTCCTCTGCAATATTTTATTTTTATTGCTGCCGAGACCAACTTCTCCAGTCGCCCTTGTCCAAAGCCTAAATCAAGCATTACTCACTTGTTTTTGTCCGCCCCTGCCCCTCTATCACAGGCCAGGCAAGGTGCAACGCAAAGCGAAGCAACGCAACGTAATAGCAGACCTACCGAACCAAGTACAACCCAGTCGAGTCCGGCGCACGAGTCATCCAATCCGAACCCTGACCTCCCTCCGTCTTTTCTCTTTCTTCCATCATGACCACGCCAGAGAAACCTCGGCGACGGTTTATTCCAGAGCCCATTGAGACTACCTTTTCGACAAGTCGATCAAGCAAAAACACGAATGACCAAAACGCAATGCGACCCAATCCAGAACCGACACCGGAGCCCTCTCCTCGCTCGCCATCCCCTGGTCTTCACGAACTGCACCAGAAGGCTCGACCCAAACGACGTTTCGCTCCCCAGTTGATTGAATCCTCACGCAGGAGTCGCAGAGTCGGAGATGCTGGTCCCGCGACCAAGCCTAGCGACAAGACCGATATCACTCCCTACACAAGAAACATTTACACCGCCACAAAACATCGCGGAAGGAGACGAGACGATGCCCACGATTCTCCCTCAAACGGCCCCAGACGCCGCGAGTCTGAAGACGAAAATGTCGTCCAGTTTCTCCTTGAGATCGCTGCAAAGGAGGCAGAGCGCCAGATGCAGGAAGCTGCTATGGCTGCCTTCCCCAACAGCCACGTGCGCGAAGGAAATGTAGACCATTTCTACTTCCGTGAGAGTTCAGGAAGCGATCAATCCCCCGAGAGCACTTCTCCTGTTCACGAGCACCATAACCGCTCAGGCAAACACCATAATAACAATGCGCGGCGACAGTCGTCCGATAGCAATCTTGGCTGGTGGCACAAGCATATGCAAGAGCATGCTGAGTCCAAGCAGGAACAGCAACAGGATGATGCTATGGCCATCGATGAGAAGCCTGAGATGGATGTTGTGGTTGAAGAGCCAGAAACACCGGCAGTTAAGAAGGAAGAGGATACTATAATGCGAAACGACACAACCGATACGGCGGAACTCGACAAGATGGACCTTGAACTTCCCCCAGATCCGGTGTGGACCACCTCCAATACGCCCCGTGATAGTCCTAGCAAGCGTTCATCGATTGGTTTCAGTGGTCCGATTGGAGAGACGCATATGCCGCTGCTTGACACTGAGTCGTATCTGACCGTTGAGCAACGCAACAAGGCCGCATCGCCTGCACCTGCAGCATCCCGGCATATTGGTGAATCTACCATGCCCTTTATTCCATCGGCACCGGCCGTCGGATCCGCAGACACTCCCTTTGGCAAATCTTCACAAATACCCCCAGACACCGGCGGTTTTGCGTCGCGCAACGTTGCCCGGCCCTTTGGACGACCATTCGGAGGCTACGGACGTGCATCGCCTGCTCCCTTATCCCAGAAGAAGCGTTTTGGTGTTACTCCTCCAATGCTCGGCAAAGACCTCGTTTTTCGAAAGTGTCCCTCTCCCAAGCAGACCAAGCTCGAACCCGATCATCCATTTGCAGAACGACACAGCGAAGAGAAGTTCCGGGATGTTTCGGGACAGAATGGTCTCTGGCGAGGTTACTGCTTCAGATCAGACTCGAACGATCCATACCTGGTGCCAGCAGACCTGCATGCCCCACCAATGCTTGCTACGCCCAGGCCGGTGGTCACACCCGGTGATGCCTCGCATATTAGCTCTCCACCTTTTACGGACGAGCCTGCCTCCATCAATGGCACAGCCAATGGTCAAGTGAATGGTACTGCAGATAGCCGGACACGGGCCGGTCCTCCCAAGGGGCTCCATATGTTGCATGGCATCAATGAGCGCCTGCAAAAAGAAAAAGCACATGCGGAGCGGGAAGATAAGATTGAACATGAGTTTGACGACAGTTTCGTTACTCAAGTTTACAACTACCTGTCTCTAGGCTACCCTGCTATGGCTCGCGCTTTTGATGGCGAGCTCTCACGAATCAGTCTCATGAGTATTGAAGATCTCGAGAAGGATGACGAAAAGCAACTTGCCCAAGGTCACCTTGTTGAGCCCGAGAACGATAAGCCTCGTGACCAGAGATGTCCCCGTTGGCATGCTCTCCAGTCCTATATCAAGGAGTGGGCCAGACAGCATCCCAACCTTGACAGCATGGACCCTGTTGGATGGGGTGTTCGAGAACGACGAGGCAGCTGGGCTGTTTAAGCTGCACATTCTGATTTATTTTGCACTTTTACCGATTGCGTGTGCTATGTTCAAGACCTCGACTTATAGAGGAAGCGGATCAATTGATTATTACTGTTTCGACCATGGATGGGCGTTGCGTTTGCGCAGCATACGAGGTTGTACGTATGCTTGTCTTTCAACATTTACAATAAGCATGACGGGACGAGGATGTCCCTAGAGCGGGGTTTGAAGGTTCAAGAATACCTAGAGGAGGATTGAGATACACAAAAGCTGCACTTTGCAAGGCTTGATTGGCGGTGGATTGTCTAGACATGATGGAAATCGTCTAAAAGACCGAAAGATAAAATCAAGAGGAAAGCTAGAATGAAAGAGGCTTGAATTGGAAGATGGCGTGTTATAAAGGGCATTGCTGTGCTTGAATGGAGGAGTCTCTAATTGTTAGGTCTTGCTACACGATGAGTGTAGAGAATAGATTTTGCTCTCGTCGGAAAGGATTGAGAGTTTTCGTTCACGGTGATTAACGTCCTTTGCGTGATTCAATGTGCTAGATTGTCTGTTTTGAGTATTACTTTGAAGTGGTCTTGCCACTCGCTTCAATAACCTTCCATGTTCTTCCACTAACATCAACACTATCATCCTCATCCAACGTCTCCTCACCCAAGATCTTCTCAATAGGTAATTCCTCGTCGCCCATCCTAACGGTTCTCTTCCATCCACCTTCCGTCCACTCCCACCTCTCCAACGCAATCTCCTCACCAACCCTGATCAGTCCCTGCGCATACCTTCCCAGCCTTACAACGCACCCTCTCACACCCTTCTCTTCATCCTCAGTCTGCAGAACCAACGCTCTGACGTCTGGTTCTCCTGGCACAGCAGTTGGCGTAGCATCGTGCCAGAGTTCTTCATACGCTGTGTCAATGCCCGTGTCCGGATTTACCATGCTGCCTTTTTCAAGAGTGAGGTCCTCGCCGGGTTGCGGATACATGAAGCCCGCGTCGTTTCCCAGTTCACGTGAGGATATCCATTGGATAAAGGTTGAATGAGAAGTCAAAGCACCTGAAGGGTCTGGTTTCTGGGTTGACACTGTTGTACCTGCTATAGCCCAGTCTAGACGGGAAAAGGGTAGGATGTCTGGGTACGTGTTAGTCATAACCCTGGAAGTACAAGATCGATCGTTCTGCACCATTTTGGTCAGTCGAGCCATTGTCTGGCAATAGAATCCGTAGATCGACGAAGCGTTTAAGTCGTGGGCTTGTGATTACGAGGGTTGTTGTTGGTTCGCTGGGTTCGTCGGGGAGCCAGCGGATGAACTTTCTTATAGAGATTGTGCCCATTTTTGTAGTTATTGAGCGAGTGTGAGGTTGTTGCTGATGATGAGTGAAGGAAGATGATTGGGGTTGAGGTGAGTATGAGGGGGATGCGGGGGCGGAATATGAGCGGAATGAAGCTGGGACTAGAGTGCTGATACAGAAGAACATATCCAGGCAGGTGGGTAGCAAAATAATAGGGACTTGAAGCAACCCAGATGAGATTATTAGACCACTCTTAAGCTACATAAACACTAAGAGTGATCTAATATTTATGTTGACTACTAAATCAGTCACGGTTTTTATGCAACCCGCCTGGCCAGGACAAGTCTTTTAAGAGGCATTACTCGATTTAGATAGCCTAAGAATTATCATAGATAGGACGTTATGGAGATATTGCATGTAGTCTCCCTACTCCTTGAACTGAATCAAATAAGAGAATTGAGCATTACGTTAGAAATCTTGCTGCTTCTTAGACGCACTCATCTATCACCTGGAGATTACAGGGGTCTGTGACACCAAAACTTGGACCCTAAAATACGTCCCGAGGCTCTATCAATCAAGGGCTTCGGCATTTCCAACAGATAAATAAAACGGCAGCGGGAATAACAGAAACCCTCTCGAACATGCTACTCAGTCGGAGCAATATTTATCGGCGAACTATTTCTTGTTTCGCTTATTCACGAGGCGTTCAATAGTCTCCCAGACCAACCCAATCTAGACCCGGTTTCGAAGCGAAAAAGGAAACCACAGCGGAGCTATTGAACAGCAGCTGAACAAACCCGCAAGAAACCCGCAAGACAGGTCTAAAAGGTCATGGCCAAGACTGATGGAAATTTCCAATAATGTCAGGGGTCAGGTTTCGATAACTCAGGGTCCCCGGGAGAGGCGGACGTTGATATGGTGGTATATATCGTGGGTCTGCTCAATGCTGAAAGCATTTATCTCTTCACCTGTCTTTAGTCTAGTCTTTCGTTTTGAGCCTCTCTTTGGCTTATCCGTTCTTTACTTATAGGATGCGCTCAGTATCTGCCCTCGTGGCTTTGGCCTTTGCAGGTTCCTTTGAACTTGCAGCGGCAGGCAAATGCAAGCCTTCCTTATCTCTTGAAGTAGACACAACAGCACAATCCACTTCCATCATCAGTGGAACAACAACAAAGTCGGCACCAGCCTCCCAAACTACCGAAGGTCCTATCATCATCACCAATGCTGTGACCAACGGTGACTTTGGAGGTTACGATCCCTCCGCTGACGGCGGTATCTACGCCTTCCAGGCAGGCGGTAATGCCAAGCTTCTCCAAGGCCCCGGACATCAAGGCCAAAGTGACGAGAGAAACTGTGTACAGCTCAAGACGGGCCTCACCAGAAAGCGACAAACACCCCCCGAGAACCCCTGGATCCAGCAGCAGCTTGAACAGCTAGAGCCCAGCGAATACACCGTTCGCTTCTGGTACTCCGTCGTTAAGAACGATTTGGCCGATACATGCCGTATTGACGGCTACTATGGCGGCGAACAATTCGGAGCAACTCCTTACTTTCCTGTTGTTAGTGGTGATGGCAACAAGTGGCTCGAGTTTGTCGATAACATGGCTGTTACGACAGACAGGGGAATGATTCGATTTGAACTTGTCTGTGTCAATGGGGGCTCTGCAGAAGCTTATTTTGACCAGGTGTTTGTGTCTAACAAGATCGGTGATGAACGGGTTGATGGTATCTCCTTGTTCTTCCCTACTTCTAAGCATGCGGCTACCGTTGGTCCTGCTCAGACCAGCACGGCTCTTCCTGTTGACACTGCTGTTACGACCAGCAGCGACGCCGAGACATCAGACACCCCTACAACCCAGTCTTTAGAAGCGCCTTCTACCACAGAAGAAGCTTCAGTAACCGAAAAGACAACCGACACAGCTTCGACAACTGCACCATCCTCTACTCCCACAGGCAAAGACGACGAAGTTACCCCATCCGGCCCCAAAGTTTGCGCAAAACTGGGAGCTGGCGCTGCTGGTCGAGGTTGCGCCAAGAGGCCATACAGCAGTAAGCAGGGCTACAAACGATTCGGCGGTAGTAAGATCACCAAGGAGCAATGTGCTGCTCTCTGTCTAGCAGACACAAAGTGTCTGAGTTTCGAATGGCTTTATTCGGGTAGTGGTTGCGCAAGCACATGTAACCTCTTTGCCACGGAATTGGCTGACATACCTACCAACGGAGGCCTTGACGCTGCCTGGGCTTACGACAAAACCTGCATTCAAGAGGACCAGTGTTCTGAGCAGCCTGCTGGAACTGTTTGCGTCAACGTCAACGCTGATACCCCTGCCAAGTCCTGTACTCAACTTCAAGGTGTAGCCAAAGCGTGCGCTAAGCCTTTCCTCACAGCTCCTACAAGGGGAGCCTGTGGTCTTACCAACGAGTGCCGTGATCTTTGCGCCAAATATCCTTCTTGCAAGTCTTACTCAGCTACGTTTGGAAGCTGTAGTCTGTATGATGCTAGGTCTTCTGAGGTAGCGGAACCTGCCAATGCATATAGCTTCTTTTACGATATGGACTGTCATGCTTGTGGAACGGGCAATGCTTACTTTGATTACATCACTCGTGGTCAGGATCCTGATAACATGCCGCAGTGGACATGCCCTGTCGATGGGAAGACAACTCTCGCTGTTTCAACAACTGCTGAGCCGGCTGTTGTAACTACTTCCAGTGTCGAAGCAACCACAAGGGCAGGCACAACAGAGAACGAAAACGTCGTGACAACAACTGCGCCAACCACTACTGTCGCACCTCCTTCTGCCACGACTTCAATCTGCTCCAACGGTGTTCCATCCCCAGGGCTTTGCTCTACTGCAAACCCGGTTCCATCAAAGGCACTATGTGGAAAGCGTGGCTGGCCCCAGTTCATTGACGCTTACGGATATGGCCTCGACGACCGTCCCAATCAGCGCTCCGTCGAAGACTGCGCCCTCATTTGCAAAACCGACCGTCAATGTCTGGCCTTTGGTTTTGACGATAGCCAGCCCAGACTCAAGTGTCTGCTCAGTTCGTCAGACTTGGAGGATGCTTCTGTCGATGAGAACTCCGGTAGCAATGCTATTTGGTACGATATGAAGTGCATGTCCTGCAAGGTATGCGGCGAGAAAGAAACTGATCCTACACCTTCACCACCTGAGCTGGGCTGCTCGGTTCTCAGTGACAACGCTGGCTGCAGATACAAGGAGAACGGCGAGTGGCCTATTGGTAACAACGGAAGAGGAGTTACTGGCTATACCTGTCATAGCAACGGAAAGGTCACCCTCGGAGAACCCTTTTCAGCGAGTACCGATACCTGGCCACGGCAGGCGTCTGAGATCCAGTGCACGGAGACATGCTTGCAGCTCGAGAACTGCAAGTCCTCGGCATTTAACAGGGATACATTCCGCTGTGAGTTCTTTAGCACATCTCTTCAAGATGCCGGGTATAGGTTCCGCGATGGCAGTAATGTGTGGTATAACGATAATGCATGCTTTGACTGCTCGGGGCTGTGCAAGGAGCCTCCGCGGGGAGGACATACTGGAACAGAGAGTGTCTCTTTCTTCCCTCCGCCTACCGAGGCTCCTACGACTATGAAGACTTCTACCCGTCCTGTTGACCAAGCACCTGTCACCACATTTGCTGCGACTAGAACCACATCTGCTGTCAGCGAGGTCGCTACATCAACTGCCCCACAAACCGAGCCTACAGTCTGCGCCATACCCGTGGCTTCTCTAAGTGACAGTGTTACTTGCGGTCTTCCAGGCGTGAGCAACGCGGCGCAATCCAAACAGGTCGACGGCTACTTGATCAAGGTCACAGGAACCTTGGAGAAATGCGCTCTTGAGTGTCTGCAGATTGCTGAATGCAAGGGTTTCGTCTTCGAGAAGGATACTACCAAGTGCAATGTCTTTACAGCCGGGACAGCCGCGCTGGAGTTGGTTTATCATCCCCCATCAGCTGATCGGTTTTATGATAGGGATTGCTTCAAGTGTGGATCTTGACGGGGTCTCGGACATTTATCATGATGTACTATACGGTCGTACTTCAGGTGGAAGAATATAAGGCTGGCAACATGGGATGAAAGTTCTCTTAATGTAGTAATCCGGCGCGCATTGCCTTGTCAATCTCGAGTCAACTTCCTATATAGGCGTCTAAAGCAACGCAGCATTTCTTAAGCCAAGCATAGCTCCACGTCATGTAGTCCGGTAATAAGCCCAAACTGCAATCATGAAACACAGCCAAGAGTCGCTTGCTCAGCGATAACTGCCCAGACGTTTCATTGTTTCCACTGTTTCTCTACAGCATATGGAGAACCTCTCTCTTGGCGGTCGGTTGGTTGGGCTGCCCAGGCGGGAATATTGCTGTCCTCCAAACATAATCCAAGGAGTGAGGCTCCTGGCCATTAGAGTTAATTTTAAGGATGCTCTGTTAATCTCTTTATCGTGGAGGATGATGGGAGATCCATTTGTTTATATATATCTGGTTCTTCTTTTGATATGTGCATGTTTTGATACCTCACTATCCATTCTTTTGATCAGTTTGTCTTTTTTACCTTCATTCCTTTACCTTGTCTATCGTTAAAGCGGCCGTGCCGAAGTCATCATCATCATGAAGCGATCCGTTCTCATCTCTCTTATCCCTGCGGTGCTTGGCTGCGCCAACATCAAGTCCAATGCGTGCGCCATGTCCGTCGCCGCCAATGTCGCTGGCTGTGCCGACGTGAACGATTCTTCGTCTGTCCCCGAGTGGGCTTCTGGTTGCTCTAAGAAGAGCTTGATCAAGGAGTGCGATTGTCAGTACACCGCCGGCGGTGACGCTGAAGCTCCCGCGCCAGATCCCGCCTCTACTACTCTTGCTACTCGCGTTGCTTCTGCTGTACCCGAGGCTACAGCTGCGAAGCCTGTTGAGTCTGCTCCTGATGCTGGCTCTGCCGCTGGAGGTAGCTGTGGTGCTGCTAAGGTTGATCAGCTTGTTGGTTATGGAGATGGTACCACTGGAGGTTCTGGTGAGCCTGTTGTCGTCAAGTCTTGCTCGGAGCTCAAGTCTGCTCTTAAGAACAGTGGCGTTATCCACATTGATGGCCAGCTTAGCGGCTGCGACATCATGGAAGTCCCCAGCGACACTACCATCGCTGGAATCGGTGCCAACTCTGGTAAGTAAACACTAACTCTGCGCAAAGGGACATATACTAACATATGTTACTTTAGGTCTCACCGACAGTGGTTTCCGTATCAAGAAGGTCAGCAACGTCATCGTGCGAAACCTCAACATGCACAACCCCCCTAAGGAAATGGATCTCATCGACATTGAGAGCTCAACCTACATCTGGATTGACCACAACGTCTTCTCATCCGAGGGCATCACCGGCGACAAGGACTACTTCGATGGTCTCCTCGACGCCAAGCGTGGCTCCGACTTCCTGACCTTCTCATGGAACAAGTTCGTCGACCACTGGAAGGCCAGCCTGATCGGACACAGCGACGACAACGGCTCCCAGGATACTGGTAAACTGCACGTCACATACCACCACAACTACTGGAGCAACATCAACAGCCGCGCCCCTTCCATCCGCTTTGGAACCGCGCACATCTACAGCAGCTGCTACGAGGACCTTCCCACGTCTGGAGTCAACTCTCGCATGGGCGCCAAGGTTTTGGTTGAAGCGACTGCGTTTGTCAACGTGAAGAAGTCCATCATCACTAACCTTGATTCTCGAGAGGATGGCTTCGCGGTTGAGAAGGATAACCTGTTTGAGAACAGTGAGCCGGCTATTACTCAGGAGCAGGAGTTTACGCCTCCTTACGAGTACACTGTTGACTCTGCTGATTGCATTTGTGAGCTTGTCAAGGCCAAGGCTGGTACTGGTGTCATCACTGCTTAGAGTGAGGGTATATAAGGAGATGGGTGGCTATTGAGTTACCATTCCCGCGAATAGTATTACTTAGATCTTAATTCTAAATACTTCCCACCGGTTGATGTTGTCGCATGCTGTATTTGATGTGCAGAGTGACATGAGGTAAATGTTTAAGTCGGTCCCGACCACTGAATGGACGTGTTGGATATGACTCTGGTTATAATTCAGTCTTTGAGAGACTGCATCGGACATCATGTTGGAGAGACATCGAGCTGACAGTTAATGCATGACTTGAACTTGATGGAGTGCGACGCAGCCCTTTGACCACGTGATAGACTACATAGGTGCAGATCTTCGGCTTCATCCGAGTCAATGTTACCACATCTTCGATGATCAACATGACCAATTAGCTGGTGACTGTATAGTCTAGTCTAGATGTCTAACGTGAGGGAATTACATGCCGTGATAACTGAGATAGATCATATCCACCTGGATTCAAACAATGTCTCAGGTGAAGAGCACTGCTTGTGCTCATTCCCGAGGCCCGACTAAGAGAATTATAGTACACGGCGTCGAAACATCGGAAGTCAAGTTGGAGACATGATAGCTATGCGGGGAGTTGATAGGAAATTGGAGAAACCAGCCATCTCATCTCTGTATCTTGCAATACCCGGCCTGAATACCCGCCCAAACTCTCCCACGAGGTCAAGCCTTACTCCAAGGCCGGCTAAATGCATTGGATTGTCTCGTATCCAACGCCATTCGTTGCAGCATTCCAATTCAAGCTTTTCGGGAGATTGACCAGACATGGAAATAGTTGCTGGTGGGATATCAAAATTGGTTGCAGACAGTCATCTATTCATAACCCATGACTGGTTGCTTATTGAATCCTAAATGCAGTAATTAACCGGGGATAGATGGAGTGTGTTCCGTTTGTTCGTGGGCGTTTCCCAATAAAGCCACCACGACAATTCACAGAAACGCCATACTCTAAAGATCGACATGGCAAATACGCCTCAAAATAACTTCGTAACAAAACGGGAAGTGATACAATACAAAGTTAATGCAATGCAGGTAAAGAATACGACGATCAACGGGTGGCTGCTGGAGCTGAAAGAGTAGCCCTGCAAGACAAGAACACAGCATGAGAACATAAATAAATCACATATCTGTTGGCTTTCACCGGACACTTTGCTTATTTCTGTGACTCAGCAAGTCTAATTAATACCTTGTACTTAAGCTTATAGGCTGGTTGTCGATCATATCCACCAACTGGAATGTCCTCTCCAAGGAATAGGCTATTGCGACGTGTCTCTCTCAAGGATCGGCTTTATCCAAATCTTACATACTCTTACGAAACGGATAAGACGGCATTCTTGCTGCGACTGGGGTTTGGTTGGCAGATCTTCATCTTGATCCTTCGCCAATCCCTGTCGCTGCTGCAGGGTCTAGACTACTATTGTATTGCAAAAGGTCCCTGTCCGATGCGAGTGAGTGGCTTTTCCTTCCGACAGGTTAGTCTTGTTTTGTCTCTGTTGGTTGAGTTGTCTTTATTCGTGGCTTTAATTATCTGTTTCGTGTGCAGGGCTAAGATGTCCAACAGTAAGCCTCCTGCAGGTAGATAAGCAAACATCACAGTGCAGAGAAATGAAGTATTGTCAAGAGCTCTAACAATTAATGTGGCTCATTCGTAATATTGAGATGTCAAAATGTCTAAGTCTCATAACCCGAAGACCAAACAAACTCTAGAGAGAACAAATTTTCCCAGAATGAAAAGCCTTCATATTCGACTCTTTCATGATTTCATAACCCATTTCGCTGTGATACCAAATAAATGCTTAATATATATAAATAGTGCAATTATCTTGTAAGATGTTCTGCAAGATATCGCCTCCGACATAAATCCCGTGCTTTAGACGGTATATCGGAAAAAGGTGGCGTTGTCACCCTTGTCCTGCTCCAACTCCTTCTCGGCGCGGGTGTACTCATGAGGAGCCTTGTGAGTCTGGTCACGGCGGGCGTTCTCGCGGCGGAGGTAAATGGTCATGAATATGCTGAGGATGCAGCTCATGGTGGTGGTGGCAACGAGGGTCCAGTGGCCGCTTCGGTAGTTGGGAGCGTCGTCCTTGCGGTAGACAAAGCCAGAGATGGCACCACCGAGGTTACCAAAGCCGACGTGCATGGCAATACCGACACCACGCTTGAGGGAACCACCGATGTTGTTGCCGTTCCAGGCGACACCCTGGGGAACGTTGGGGTAGATACCGCAGGTGATGAGGAAAGCACCAAAGTACTTGGCGCCGTGGGCTTCGACAGTGGCGAGGATGATGAAACCAACTATACTATTCAGAAGTGTTAGCGACTATTGTCTAGAACAAGCATGCCAAGTCGGGAGATCTCCCGGTCTAGAACCTTGGCATATCTTGGGAGTATAATGACGTACGCGACAATGCAGAAACCAATCATGTAGATACCACGCTGGCCGTGCTTATCAGCAGCGAAACCGCCACCGATGGTGAAGAGACAGGCGACAACGTAGGGAGGGACAGACATGAGCTGAGCAACCTCGTTGGTGTAGCCAAGACCCTTGACAATGGTAGGAAGGAAGATGGAGATGGAGTAGAGAGGAGTGTAGATGCCAATGGTGATGAGCATGTGAACCCAGATCTTCCAGTCCTTGAGAGCATCCTTGGCGAACTTGAGATCGAAGCTGTCAGACAGAACAGAGCGATCCTCTTCGAGGCGACGGATGACCTCCTTGCGCTCAGAGTCGTCGAGGAACTTGGCAGTGTCGGGGTAGTCGTGCATGACGAAGAAAGCCATGACGGCAAAGATGAAAGTGAGAAGACCCTCAATGATAAAGATCCAGGCCCAGCCGTCGAGACCACCAACACCGTCCATCTCCATAACACCACGAGCAAAGAGACCACCAAAAGCACCGGCAGCAGTGGCAGCAGAGAAGAAGATGGCCATACGGAGACCGCACTCGTGACGCTTGTACCAGAGAGTAATGTAGTATGTGATACCAGGGAACAAGCCACCCTCAGCAAGACCAAGAGCCATACGAGAAGCAAGGAAGCCACCAAAGTTGTGAGTGATACCCATGAGGGTGGTGCAGATAGCCCAGGCAACCATGATGGAGGGAATCCAGATGGAAGGGCGGAAGCGCTTCATGGCCATGTTGGAGGGGATCTCGGCGGCGACGTAGAAGGGGAAGAAGACGGCGACGGCGATGTTGTAGTCCCACTTGCCCGTCATGCCCAGAGCCTCCTCGAGACCGGCGAGCTTTGCGTTTCCGATGTTGGTTCGGTCGAGGAAGGAGAGGAGGTAGAGGAGAGCAAGGAAGGGGAGGAGCTTGATGTCCATCTTGCGTAGGAGACGCTTGGTGGCGGGCTCGTCAAAGACCTCCTGGGAGGCATCCTCGTGAAGAGAGACGGCCTTTTCATAGTCGACCTTGTCAGTAGACGAGTTGTCTGTTTGGTGGTTGGCCACCTTGTTATCTCCGTGTTGAAGCATTGTGGGCAGAGATGTCAGATGAAGGATAAGAAAAGAAGAGAGAGAGACAGGGAAGTGTCCTCAAAAGGAGAAGGGGTATGGGAGAGGAGGAGACGGATGCTTCTGATCTGGAGAAAGGATCTTGGGGGAAAACCTGGGGAAGGGGTCAGACTTTATACCGGGTGAATGTGAGTGAGATGGAGAGTCCATATCCATGTCCATATCCATGTCCTGCCTGCCATATCAGTACAATACAATGCAATGGCAGGCTTGTCATGTTTGCCATTAGATTCATGGCTAGCCCTTTTCGCAAAGCCTCCGTAGTGGTTGTCTCTGCTCCACCGCACGAACGGCAACTAGTCTACTAGCAAGGGTCAACTTGCAGACCAGAGAGATAAAGTATTACTGCAATCTCAAAGGCAAAAGAAGGATGACCTCCAACTTTGGGGAGTGAACAAGGATGTACTGTACATTGCAAGGAGTGAGTACCTAGTCTCTCCACTCACACCCACTTCCCCATGTCCCAACTCTGGGCTAGTGGACTTTTACCCCATGCTCTTAGTCTCTCTATTGTTCCCCCGCTCTTGAAGAGAATGAGACAACAGCCGGAGACTAATGGCCGACCCCCAAAGGACTTTTCTCTCTGAATCTTTTGCCAAGAAGAGATCCACACTTGTCCAGACCTTGATCCGTCTTATGTGTGCAGTACGGATACGCGAGAGAGCGAGGCAGAAGACGAACAGGAATTGAGAAGGGCTTGTTGTCTGGGAGTACGAATTGTTTCATCGTACGAGATGTTATGTGTCTGCTGGTGGTTCTCTGCCGATCTTGTACGAGTGAGAGGACAGTCCAAGAGATTTCCAAGCTGTCAGCCAAGCTCGACAAAAAGCTTGTCCCAGAAACATCCCTGACTGTTGGGAGGTGCCAAGTCGGTACTGGGCTACCTCCCCAATGCGACCCTCCACCAACACGGACTTTGAGAATGCCAAGCTGAGTGAGGCCAGCCAGCATCATGCGTAAGATGATGGGCAATTTGCCGTCCGTACCGGCGGGTTGTTGTGCCTCGTGGTTGAGTAGCAATGAGGGTGTCATGCACTACGTGAAGAAGCATCGAATTTCTGCATATCGAGATTTGTTTGCTCGTCTGGTCAATTTCCACAGATGGGATACCGAGACAAACACGAGGGGTCTAGATTCGGTGCGTCGTAGAATGTACTCAGGCACGGGGTTTCATCACGTATAACCAACATCCAGGTCGGGTAGTAGCAAACATCTGCCGCCCTAATTCCCAAGTAAAATCTCCATTCAGATCTACGATAGGAGATGTCAGATTCATCAGGGCAAGATTTCATCTCTACAACACCCCCAAAGAGCCTCAAAATTAAAGGGGGCTTACCCTCAACGGCTTCGGCTATCGTGACAGCCGTAGTTCATATCGGATCAATGGAAGACGTCTCTTTTTGACCTAGTTTGGTATTTGTGAGTTAAACTTCCTTGAGAGCCTTGAAGGGAGGTACGCCACGCACATGGCAAATCGCACGGATAAGAGGTGTGGTAGGTGATGAGTGAGGGGAAAAGCCTGGATGTTTAGAGATGGAAGCTAAGAGATAGTTAGCGTTAGCGATAAAGTTCCGTGAGAAAAGAGATTGTTATTGTTGTGATGGTGGTTGGTAGAATAGAGTAATCTCTAACCCCAGACTAGGTCGTTTTTGCGGGGGAATATCTGGGCTGATTACCGCGCTTGCGTGTCTGTTTTTTTACAAGGGCCTTTAGTGGATGGATGCCCCGAGGGGGCTGGGACCAGGGCCTGTCCACCACTGTTTTAGACGGACATGTTGGTGGAGGACAAGATGGGACGTCTTCGAGTCTCCATGGACCGGTCGACTCCCGAAATGGCCCCATCTAATAAAGAATCTGGGGAAACGGAAGATGAAGAGATTTGGTCAATAGATTCCGGGGAAGCCTGGTTGAATAGAATACGGGGTATTGATATAAATGTCAGCCTTTGTGCAGCACCCAGAGTGAGCATCTGGCGATGGCTTCACTTGACTGGTGCAATTATTTGGAGGTGTTACTACTATTAGACCTCCGCACGTCCGGTTCATTTTTCATATTATCCTCGGCTAAAGAGTATTCTCCAAGTGTGTGTTCCTCTTCGCCTCTTACCGCCTAAACTTGGAGAAGCGACAGTCTAGTTTGATCTTGTTTCCCCAAAGACACAGGATGGAGGGTAGAGTACAAAGTACAGTACAAGGGTTGATCCTTGTCCCAGTAGGCGCAGCACTAACTGCTACTCTAACCAAGGACGCATGTTGTGTCGTATCCCGGCTAAGATACCGGATGTTGCAATTTTGTCTGTGTGTATTTTTTGTTGAGCGGGGAACAAAGATATCAAACTCTGTTCATCACATGGCATTGGATGATGGACAGTTTCTTTCTGGAAGTGAGCCAAGCTTGATGATAGTGTCCACTGATCCTCGAAGCCGGTGTTTTGTTAGGAGCCGAGCTGATACGAGTACATATCTCGGATGCATAACATGAGGCCATATTGTGGATGAATGGTCTGAGAATGAGTCAAGTACCGAAAGGAATCTCACTCTTGAATCTCAATCTCATCGGTATTGTCGCCGTCGCTCCGCATTCTTTACCCCAGACATTTAGCACTGACAGTTGAGCCGGGAAATAAACTCCATCAAACTGACTCTAAGCTTCTGAGTTTTTTTACTTTATTAGTCTATTTCGGCTTTAACCGCCCCCAAAGCAAGTAAATGACACCATCTTTAGCGCTATCCTATCAGCACTCGTCATGCCCTGAAGTGATTCTCCCAAAGCCACGTTTTGTTCATGTCAGATCACATACCATTGATTCCGCACTTTTTGCCTCTCACTGCACCTCATTCCGCACATGATCAGACTCATCCTTCTTTACCTTCTTCTTTCTGTCTTCTACTCGTCATTGGGTTGCCGGATGGTGTCTGCTCCGACATGCGTGTCGATGCTTTTACTTGTTGATATGTCACTGTCAATGCAGTCTTTGTTATCTCTGACCAAGACGCAACCCTCCATCTATCACGTCTGACTATTTGCTATTCGTTCCATTGTATTGTCCACGTTTTTGACATGTGGAATCTGCAGATAAGCAGTAAACACACACAAACGTGTGCCATCCTGTTGGGTCTGCATGTCTTTGCAGACGACTGTTACATCAGGTCATTCTCCAACAATTATACGATCCCTCCAACGCCAATGCTTGGCCTTGCCAAATACTCCGAGCTATCCGTCTCAAAGTCCAGACTTCTACCCTACATTGCGGGGATCTTGGCGGAGAGTTTCTCCTCATTACTAACATCGACATGGATCGGTGCAGACGTTAAGCTTGGCGGGACGTTTATTAGTGATCGAAACTCTGTTGCGTTTAATCTCATCCAACGGTACCCCCGATAGTCGTCGGGGATCAAAACTGTCCACGACTGCTTCTCACACACACCACTTCGGTCTTCATTGTCCAGACCCTCTTACCCCAGTTTCAGCTGTGGCAAGCCAACCTTGCAACTCTAGGATCATGGCTGCCTTGTTTTAGTGCAAGCCACTGCGAGCGGCTAAAGTTGACCTTTTAGTTGGAGTCGAGATGCTAGTCTATGTTCAACATTACTCAGTTATCTGTTGCATGTAGTACAAGTTTACAAAGGAGGTAGCTTTGGTCTTCAGAAAAGTCTTGTTTTTACAACACCAACTTCTATAATAGTAATATTTCACTCGGTGAAGCTCCGAACATTACTGACAGAGCTCATCATCAGATCCGAGGGTGGGACGAGTCACTGTCATATTGAAAACAAACTTCTGCATTACTAGCTGAGTATATACTGTGTTGGTACTGGTCCAACTCCACGGACTTGTTGGGAAACCTGGGGAAGTCTGGGGTATCCCTCGGGGTCCTCATGCACGTACTGCATTGATAAGGGTTACCCCAGATGCATGGACGCTACCGACTGCTCGGCGGAAGCCCGTATACCGAGAACAGAGCCATAATCATGCCATCAGTCAAGGATCAAGAGGGTTGGTCGTAAATCAGGGGCCCGGCTCAGATTTCCATTTCTGGATGACAATCTTCACACCATCTATAACGTTCTGGGCGTGAAGATGTCGCAGTCTTTTCTAGTCAAGGCTTTTGGCTTGAAATGTGACGGTCAATGACCGAGAGCAAGCTTGACTCTTTAACCAGTATATTTGAACTTGATGAGATGCATTGAGCTTTGGGGGTGAGCTTTGGTGGTCTTGAGATGGACTGCATGTTGTGTTCTTTTCCTGATTTGATTACGACCCATTCACAAGGGATTAGGACCAGAGACCAATCCTGAGAATTATCAGAAGTCCTTTTTTACCAGAAGAAGACTATTCTGCTTCGCGGAAAGTCTCATTGATAGGTGGGCCACTCAGCCTACTAAAGGCTGTAGCTACAGCTATGGCATGTGTTATGTTTTCCCGTCCTCAGCTCTCAGTGACACTCCATTACAGTAGCTCAAGTCATCGATCAACTCATCTTTTCAGCATTTTTAAATGATATCTAACACCTCAACTTAACATTGAGTCATGGTTTATCTGAGGGCGAGGATGTTTTTGTGATAGTTCGGCTAAGTGTTGGTTCTATGTCGGACGAATGGGCCGCGGTTAGGGGAGGACAACCGGACCGAGGGAATCTATCAATCTTCTTTTACCAGCAAGTCCTTCCAAATTATTTGTCCTGAATTCTCTTCTCTCTGTTTCTTCTTTTTGGACGTATGTTTTACTGAGTGAGCCTCTTCTTCTGTTTCATGAATCATGGCGGTGAATGAAGACCAGTCGACCTGATCAAACACCATGTCAGCCACTTACAATACAAGCCTTTCTACTCGATTATCCACCCGTTCTGCTCCTAAAACGTCGACGAACTTCGGCCGACCTGTTGCAGTTACCTGAACTCCGATTTGATTAATGATCATCGACCAAATATCAAGCCAAGCCTCTGCTCTTCCTTTCGGTCGATATCATATCTTACCGATGCTATCCCATATACCCCAACATACATTGATGCCTTTCCCACATTTCACTTCAATGCTTCAGTCCTGGCCATAACAAGAAAAAAAAAGCTACGATTATTTGATATCTATGAAGGCTGATCGCGATTAACTGGCAAGCCCTGGTACGTGTGAAGGGTTCCGAATAAGAAGAACCAGCACAGTCTCATGTCGATCTGAGCCTCTCCTTGCTGCCCAAACTTCGTGCGGCTGCCGATCCAAGCTGAAGTACCGGGTCTCGCCACTCAACGATCGATATCGAGTACAACCATGATGCACCCCAGAAGTCTGCCGTATCGAGTTTTCTCGTGCTGTTGTGCAGGACATACATAAGATTCGGCAATACGGCACTCACTGCGTTACCAAGATCGATGATGAACATGTATGATACTTGGACAACATTTAGACGATGCATATAAATACCTTGACACAACAAGATACTCTGTGTCGACACACGGGAATGACATATCACGGAGGGGTTTGCGATACCAACATGTACCCATCTCGACTCGGTATATACTCATCGTTACCTCTTCTTGAACCCACTGGGACACAAAGGGTTCTGAGTCACGTATACGAGCGATGGATCTTTTCTGTTGTCCTGTGACATACCAGTCACTTGAGCAACGCACGCTTACCTAGGAACATGCAAGTTCCTTACTCAAGGGAAGAATCAGTGAGTCATGCAACATTGAGGTGATCTCTTAGATGTTGTCTTATCAGCCTAATTTATGAACATCATAAACAAGTCACTGGTCCTGGATTCACGCGGCGTGACTTTCAACTTTATCTCCTTTACTTCAAGCAACTATCTTCTGGTACTCTATGGTCACTCCTAAAGTCTTATGATTTATTGACCTAAGGTACATAAATATAGTACATGTATTTACTAGTCAAACAAAATTAAATCTGACTCAGAGATATCTGATGAGCTTTCTGACCCCTCGATCGTTGACGGTCGAACACGTGGGACAGGCTTATCCGCATTACATACTTCGCATGAGGGATGCCCATGACAACGCAGCGCCCATGGTTTTCGAGGCTTGACATTTCGTCCAGACACAGTCTGACAGGCCAACACTCTCAAACGCGAAGGATCCTCCAGTTCCCACGAACCCTCCTCAAAAGTGCGAAACATGTCGAATGCAGTATGATTCTCGTCGTCAAGGGCTTTATCGTAATCACTGAGAAGCCATAATACCCCTATGTCTTCTCTTTTAACTTCAGCGTAGACGCAGTCACCTGAACGGAAGACCTCTCTCACTGGCGCTGTGTCAATAGCTGCGTTCGGGGCTGGTATCAAGCCATGGTCGATGAACCAGACATTTCTTTGTGCAGTTTCGCATAAAAAGAAAATCATATCAAACAAATCCACAGAACGCGCTGCTAGTGCCTTCTCTCGATAGTGCACCTTTTGCGAACTGAACTGGTCGAGTATGGAGCGGTCGTAGTCCAGTGCGATATTTGCTCCGACAAAGCTAGGCTTGACTATAGGGTCACCTTCCACTTCAAGCCTCTTATCGAGAATAGGCAGCTGGAATATGTTATATGAGGCGTGAAACCAGTCTATATTCTCGATATTGCATAGGTGACGAGGATCTAAGTGTATAAGGTCTCTGTCATAGCCTATAGTAATATGTTTGACGACTCCGTCGTAGTCTGTATATGACGCCGTGTGTGAGGTACCTTCCTGGCCAAGGTATTCACCAGCTGTCGCTGTGCGTTTCGGGTGATAGGGGGACTTGATATCTGACCACCATTCGTTCTTTTTGAATCGATTCTCGATTGCATCGCGTGAATCCTTGCACGCGGTCCAGAGACCACTGTCTGACAGGTAGATAGAGTCATTGGGATTTCCCTCTACATCATCCGCAGGTACGGCAAAATTGGAGCAAGAAACTACCCGTGAAGTCCCATCGGATAATCGTTTAGTCCTTTCTAAACGTAAGTGCTTTCGATTTGTATGTCTCAGAGGGAAGCCGACAATGGAGAATCGATGGACATGGCGGTCACCTGACGGGCGAACGGCGGCTTCCCAGATCTGGATCTGGATCTCTTTTGGGAGATGCATGAACTTTGGGAATGCAGGTTCCATATTATTGCGAAGCGGATTATATGTGTAAAGGTGTTCTAGGTTGATGTGACTATTGCAGGGCGGCTTCTGCATTGACAGTTGGCTGAGGTCATCTGTCAGCAGGGGTAGCATCGTGATTGGTCAATTCCGAGTCATGTGCTTAATATAGCTTCGTTCCGGATGGTCCGTTATGTCGGATCCGAAGCCTTCGTCCGCCGCGCCGTGCCGCGCGGGAGCTTACTCGGTCTTCCGACTTTAGTTGCTTGATTATCAACAATCAAAAGTACCAACCTTTACATCTATCAGATCATAATTACGTGCGGGAAATAAACATGAATTAGTAAGTGTCGATCGATTCTTCTGTAGAACATGCTTGTTAATTCAAATATTGTAAGCACGTATATATATCCGTCCAGAGCCAGAGCTGGACATATATCTGAGCGTCCTTCTCGCTTTGATATTATACTTCTCCTATAGTCATCTTTGAATGTTACGATCTTCCTTTCAAATATTATGCAGATCGAATCCTTGCTTCACCTTTGCCCTCAACTATTCTGCCTTACGAAAGAACACGCACAGAGGCATCATGGGCGATCATGTCAGTCTTCATTTCGCCCTGAATTAAAGTCAGACTAACGGCGTTCAAGGTAGATAAAATCAGGCTCCAGCCAACCGAAGATGGCTCATTCGTCCGCCCTACGAGTAGCTTTCGGCACTTCATCTCAAATGAACCAGACTCTCAGTTTCCACCCGAGAAGAATCGATACGTACTCTATCTCAGCCCAGGCTGTCCATGGGTATATCACCTTCTATCTTTTTATCTTGCCTATCACTCTAACAACTACCTAGTCCCACCGTGCCATGATCATCAGAAGTCTCAAAGGGCTCGACGACATGATCGATTTGTACATGTGCTCGCTTCACATGGGCAAAGAAGGATGGATGTTTGAAGATAACCCAGAAGCTGCCAAATACGGATCCCTTCCCAAAGATCCTCTCTACGGTTTTGATACCCTGAAGCAGCTGTATCTGAAGGCAAACCCAAATTACCAGGGAAGATACACCGTTCCCGTTCTGTGGGACACAAAGACCCATACCATGGTGAGCAATGAGTCTAGCGATATTGTTCGTATGCTCTCCACCGAATTTGATCGCCTCCTTCCTGAGGAGCGTCGCGAAATCAACAGGCCTGGAGGTGGTCTGTACCCAGAACATCTGCGACAAGGAATCGATGAGCTGAATGAGTGGGTTTACGAGACTGTCAACAACGGTGTCTACATGACGGGCTTCGCAATGTCACAAGCCGCTTACGAAGACAACGTCGACAAAGTCTTCAAGTCGCTTGATCGTCTGGAAAGAGTCCTCGACAAGGGCCCATTCTTGCTGGGCGAACATATCACTGAAGCAGACCTTCGTCTGTACCCGACTATTATTCGCTTTGATGCCGCTTACGTTCCGATCTTCATGTGCAACTTGGGTACCATCCGGGACCACTATCCCAACCTACACTTGTGGATGAGGAGACTTTACTGGGATAATAGTGTCAGAACTTTTGGGACGTTCAAAAGCACGACTTCTACTTGGATAGACCAGTATAAGATTCTGTATTTAAAGGCGCGACGTCGGGTCCTGGGGTTGAATGATCTTGACATTATTCCCAAGGGGCCCTTGGTTTCGATTCATGAGTTGAAGGAGGGAGAGGCGTTAGAGGGCTAGCGGGTAACAGAAATGTTGGCGTTCTATTACAAAAATAAATAGCTCAAGAAGTCCAGTCTAAGTACCATAAGGTAGTCTGCTAGTCCTGTCTCTTAAGCTTTTGACGGCTAATTAGTTTGCTACCCTAAGGTAGGGTAAGAGGAAAATGAACACGAGATATTTTGCATATTTCTTTTTTGAACTTTCAAAAGCAATACTGAGTTAACTGGATCATGTGGATATCAAAGTGGAGGTAACCAAACAAACCAAATCTATATCAAACCTGATATTGTCCCACCTATCACTCCAGCTTCTTGATATCCAACTGTTTGCATTTAAACATGCCGGGTACTTGGCTAAGCCGTATAGACAAAGTCGTTGTCTCTTTCAGTGCAGGGTGATTTGGATGACTTCTAGTTTTGGATACGAGGGATTGGCATCCTTGCCCTTGACCACCCAATAGCAATTATTGGGTTTTATGGTTGATCTTCAACGTCGTATTATCGGCCTTGTGGAGACTATCGCTTCGATGTAGGTCCGGGTATTTTGGGAGAGAGTTTATTGGATAACCTTACGGGTTTTTAAGTAGGACTCTCTACAGTTGCCTTTTCCGGCAGTTCAATACAACACTGCTAATTCTATAATTATCATCAAGTTCGATGATATGATTTGCTCTGTACCGGGGATACCCGTTTTATGTCCTGTTCGATAATTGAAAGAGCTCAGCTGTACTCTCAACGCTCAGGCATGTTGTCCGTCTACCCTATGTCATGCATATTAACAGACGGGCCAAAGCGAGGGCTCGGATCTCCTGCATTCTTCATTCTAGATTTGCCTCGGGACGTTCTAGCGTATCCATAAATAAGGATGTGCCATTCGAGTCATTGAACTTTACCTAAAACAGGCAAGTTAGACTTTTGAACCTTGAGATTTCCATCCCGGTACTTGTTTATCTGAGCGTTGAGGCGCACGGGATAGAGTATGGAACGCCCGCTTCTTTTGCATGACTTGTGTTTCGAGAACTGTTCTCAATGGATTCACAGCTTTTGTCAAGGCTGAAGAGTGGTTTATCTGAGATGAGATGAGATGAGATGATACAGCCTTGTGGTTTCTTGGCCATGATCTTCTATCGATTAGCTACTCATTAGACTTTTGACTCTTAGATTGCCACTGTCACCATCAAAGATTTGACCAAGGTCTACCCCGTAAAACCACCACCTTGATCCATTTTGACTATAGAACTATGGTGCTTTGGCAAGTCTCGGCCGGCACTGACAAGCCGACAGCTAAAATTAGACGATTAAGCGGCATTGACTTGCAGGCATTGAGTTATAATCAAGTTCTTGCTATTGGCCCGCCTTGCGTTCTCAGATTGACCCCTGACAGTCTTAGCGCATTTGAACCACGAAACCCACTCGTATTCCTCTTGGCCTGGACCCTTTGCTTGTTGATCACACGGCCTGTCCGTACCTTTAGACTACAGAGTGGGACTTTACCAGACAGCTTTTTCTCGTATAGCCCGAAATTGCCTGCCCAATATGAAACAGATTAGAATCTAGAGTCTTTGCGGATGTTGGGAGAATTCTAGTATAAGACTACTCACATATCATAGTCAATGTAATAGTTCCTCATCCTATTCTTTCTATTCATCACTCACATTCGTTCACTTTAGCCCATCATGAAAGGCCCTTCCACTGTCGCTATTGCTCTCGTTCCCCTCGCAGCTGCCAAGCAACTTGTCTGGCCCTCAAAGTTCGATTATCTTGAGGATCTCCAGTACAACCAGGGTGGATACAACAAGTTTGGTTTCGCTGATGGTAAGTTACTTTCAACAGTCTTTACTTGACATCATACTAACAACTCACAGCTCTGATTACTTGCACCTTTGGCAACAGCCAGCCTGGACGACAAAACTCGGCCGAATGGATCCGAACAGCTTTCCACGACGCCGTCACACACGATGCCAAGGCTGGCACTGGAGGTCTTGACGCTTCCATCTTCTGGGAGACCACCCGTGCTGAGAACCCCGGTAAAGCTTGGAACAACACTTTCGGCTTTTTCGACGGCTTCTACAACCAGCGTGCCAGTGCTGCTGATCTCATCGCCCTCGGCACTGTTGTTGCCACCGGAGGATGTTCCGGCCCTAACGTCCCATTCCGAGCTGGCCGTATCGATGCCGGCAAGCCTGGACCCTCCGGTGTCCCTGAGCCCTCCACCAACCTCAAGGAGACCTTTGCCGCTTTCCAAAAGGCTGGCTTCACCAAGGAGGACATGACCGCCATGGTTGCTTGTGGCCACGCCCTCGGTGGTGTTCACAGCGTTGACTTCCCTGATGTCACTGGCATCAAGGCCGACCCCAACAACGACACATCCGTTCCTTTCCAGAAGGACATCTCCAGCTTCCACAACGGTGTCGTCACCGAGTACCTCGATGGAACTACCAAGAACCCTCTCGTTGTTGCCAAGAACAACACACTCAACTCCGACAAGCGTATCTTCGACAACGACCGTGCTACCATGAAGAAGCTCTCCACCAAGCAGGGCTTCAACACCATGTGTGCCGATATCTTTGCTCGCATGATCGACACTGTCCCCAAGAGCGTGCAGCTCAGCGATGTCATCTCCCCCTACGACGTCAAGCCTTATGTTACTGAGCTTTCCCTCAACAGCAAGGGCAAGATCGTCTTCAAGGGTTCCGTCCGCCTCATGACCACCAATAATATCCGAGATGGTGATGATCTTATCGTCTCGCTTACCTACATGGGCCACGACGGCAAGAAGACCGTCGTCCCCACCACCAAGGCCATGTGGCAGTCAGGTTCCTCTTTCGGCTCTGGCCAGTTGTTTGTCAACTTTGAGTTCGACACCACCATTGACGCCAAGAACGGTATCACCAAGTTCTGGATCAAGGAGACCAAGAAGTCTACCAAGGTCAGCAAGTCTCACGACAACCAGGGCACCCACGGTTACAAGGTCGACGACACCGTCCTCTACCAGATCTCCGACTCCTGCCTTGCCGCCGACCAGCTGCCCAGCGCTCCCATGACTATCACCGCCGTTGTCCGTGACAGCCAGGCCAAGAACGCCCTGACCCTCAAGGCTGTTGACAGGGTTTCCCAGAAGGGAACTGTTGTTCCCAAGCTCCAGACTAAGGTTGTCCCCTTCAAGGCCACTGGCAAGAAGGTCAACGGTTACACCACCTTCAAGGCCCAGACCAAGATCAACGACGACAACATCCGGTTCGACATTGCTCTTGCCGGAAACGCTGCTGCTGGCGTGCAGTTCCAGGCAGCTCTTGCTGTTCCCCATGGCTCTTGCAAATAGACATTTTCTTACCGAAAGGTACACATAGACTTGATAGATTTGGAGTTCGGGGGTTTCAATTAGCGATAGCATAACTTTTGCATCTTAATAATATCCATATGGTTATGACACTTATTTCTAGTACTCTGTGATTTTTAAGCCTAATACTCACTTCATCCCTCACTCTGTAGCTACCATACAATTCCTACAGTGACCTTATTCTTTGTATATGTAAGGATATGACAGTGTTTCACAGTCAATCTAAACATTATTTTAAGCTTAATAACAGTAACTGTTAAGCTTATATCTCTGTTTAGATCGACGAATGAGTCACACTTCATATTCTTACACATACAAAGGCGCTCCTCAGCTGCTAGCTTCCACTTCTCCTTACTTCAACGAATAAAACATAACACCCTTCATGACCATTGGAAATTTTTGAATATCTAATTGCTTGCCAAGAATATGTTCTCTGGGTGATCAGCAAGCGGGAGATTGGCAACGTCTTAAAGCCGGACTGATAAAGCTGAATGTTGGCGTTTATCTCCACGGCACCTAGCAGTAGGAGTCGGATAGTGTATCCCAGATTCGACGGGACAAATATGGATGAATGTATGATTGCATGGTGCGGCGCTGGTAATTGCTCAATCAGACAGAGAATTTAAGGCTCATTAAATCTTCTTCAGCATGCTCTATTTTGGGCAACGTAGCTGTTGATGACATATAGCCTTGTGTCGGCAATGGTTCATTCTAATTTCTCCCTATCAACTTTCGACGTTTGAATACTGGCCAAACATGGTTGCAACGGGTAAAGGAGGGTCGGGGCTCGACCCGGGAGAATGAGCTGGATAACTGCTACTACAACCAAGAAAGTCAGAATACGTGTGATGAATCTATGATGGCGTCGTATATTCTCGACGAAATCATGGTATTTAGCGTATGGTAATCTCAACACGAGCAGGGTCAAATCCTTTGCAGACGATTTAGTTGTGCGAAACGGACCTGTAAACAGTAGAGTAGCTTTGTTGTCGTGATCTGCTGAGGTAAGCCGTTCTTCACCTCGATTTCCGCCCCAGGAAAGGTATATATATCTAAATTGCTGTCATACTCATAAAGAAGAGTGGCCGAGTGGTATCTAACTAAAAAACCCACAAACCCTCAAACAAACTCTACCTATAAAAAAAACCACTCTCCCTCGGCCACTCTTCGTTTTGCCGGTTCGAAACCCGACTCTATCTTTTTCTTCTCTTTTGCTCTTTTACTGGTAGCGATGGGCCCCAACGACGAACCATTGTATGGCGAAGGTGTGGTAGAGGGGTCATTGTTTAGGCTACCAGACGATTATTCGTCTGGCTACTAAGGTTGTGCTGAAGGAAGAAGCCGTGGGCTGCTGAGAAGTGCTTTTGTACTGTGCGAGAATGAGGTTGCTTTTGTGTCCTCCTTGCATGAATCTCATTGTAGGGCACTGAAAAAGTCAACATTGTCTTTGAAGTTGTACCAACCACCAAATGGTCAAGGCCAAGTTTGTCTTTGGTGAATTCTGATTAGGCAAAGCCGACCACAAAAGAAGAGCAAAGAAACGAAACGCATTGAAGTTCTTTTTGGTTTGTCTGTTTGAAACCAGAGGGATCGATCGCGTTAAAAAAAGGCTAATTTCAGGCCCTCCCTAAAAACGGAATAAATCCCTTTGAAGGAAGAGGCCTAGAAGGAAGAGATAAAGGAAGAAGAGGACGAGGTCTAGAGAAATGGCCTGTGTCTAGGCCTATGCTCAACTGTTCTCAGAATGTCGGTGTCCGCGGCAAGTGGTTGCATGCCGATGCTTAGTTTCAGGCAGGCCGCTGTCCAGCTGACTTTTGTTTCTCTTGGTCATAAGTCTTGTTGTGAGTGAGTTGCTCCCGTTGATACCAAATCCCATTGCTCGACGCCTAGGAACCATGAGACGCCTAGCCAGCAAATAAGCACGCGGTAAAAGTCTGCAAGATCAGGTACTGAAGGGTCGTTTCTTGTCAACCAAATAGACTGCGGTCTTGTAGTATATATTGGCTCAGGGCCGAGCGGTGGTGTAAAAAAGCACATATGGACCTTTTTACGTTTGTATTTTATTATACGGGCTTTCGTTTTTGGGTATGTCGCTCAGTGACTCTTTGCGAAAGAGGGCTGGCTGTGTTCGTGTTTGGTGCGTCCGGGTCAAATCAGACGGAGTGACGCGGCTGGCGGGTGGAGTGTCGAGACGTCCACTAGAACGGAAGAATGGCTTGAATATAAAGCTGCCTGCTATCCCGATGGTTTTCCAGGACTTATATCAGCTAGGCAGTGGCCTCTTTCGTGACCTCCTGTCTCACCTGAGGCTCGTTGTAAAAGCCCCTGTAGAAAAGAAGAGTAATGATTGGGAAAAAGATAGCCGTCCACTGCCATTGCGAGGACGTAAATGCAAACATTCTGCCAAGAAATAGCTGTTAGAAATGTTCGGCCAGATATAAGATAGGAAAAGCAATAAAGACATGGACCGCTTACTGTTGTTGGTCAGGAGATGCCATCTTGAATGGTGTTTGCGATGGAGCTGAGAGGTTCTGAAGAAGGAGAGGAGAAGGGGATGAGAAAAAAGATGTGGGATAAGAAAAAATTGGGGGGAAGAATTTGCGATTCTTTCAAACCTTGAGAGATACGTGTCAGTGAGAGGTGCCCCGGTTTCAGGAGATATAAAGTCAATATTTTGTTGGGTCGGAGAAACCAAGACCGAAGTCATAAATGTCCGAGGCGCATCAAACAAACTCAACTAAAGGTCCCACGGGGTGCCTTGAGTGGTAGAAAGCGGATGAGGAGCAGACCTCGCTTGCCGTTTCCCAGATGGATAAAACTAATCAGAGATGAGATATCAGCAAAGAGGTTCGTCAACCTGTGGCCTCAACTCTAACTTTGGTGGGAAGTGTATTTGACCCAGGAGTGACAAGATAAGGATAAGAAAATAAGTTAAACTGTGGAGCCACAACTCGCATACACATTTGAAGAGTTGAGAGCCTTTGCGTAGTATGGCTATGGTCTGAGTTTGATGGATGTTCAGTGGTGCTTTTGCTGGTACATAGTAGAGATGTTATTCACCGATTCTGTATCCCAGTGAGTATTGCATCGGGGCTCATCTTGGTTTGTCAGGATTAAAGTTGACCGTACTTTTGCGAAGGCCTATAGAAGTCCAACTAAGTGGGAATCTCGTTTATACTTGCGTGTATCGTGGGTAGAAATCGGACGACTAAGCGTATAGTACAAGTGATCAGTCCCAGATTGTTTACTTTATTCATGGCGCCCTCATACAAGCATGCTTGCACGTTTTATCTCTATCATAGTTTCTTTCGTCCAGAGCAAACTCGCGACCGTTTACGTTATCGGCCCGCGCAAGACCAAATTTCCAGTCATAGCCCGGGGGCATAGGTCGAAGCGGCATGATGACAGAAATTGAGGCAGAGACGCTGATGAACGTAGGGTACCGACAGTGAAGGAAGACCCAGCTCCGAGAGCAATACGAACACGTCGGGGGGGAGCGAGAGAGAGAGAGAGACGAGACGCCGGTGAACTTATCTCTATCACAACAACAATTTGGTTCCCTCCCACGATACTCATGAACTCGCTCATAAAGGCACTACGGACGACCCGGTCTGCCTAGATTACCCGGCCTACCTGTTTTCTACAGGACCTACAGCATAGGACCTAGACCGTTACGCGAGGCAATCTGTACAAATGCTAACCACGCCGCTTAGATGTAAGCAAAGTCAATATGGTTGATATGGATACCAGCTCTTTGTGTCTTGTGGTTACATGATGAACATCAGACGGCGTCCCTTGATTTACTAGGACGCATCTTTCACGCTCCCCGAGACCAGGTATGGGGTCTCCCTCAGAGCCCTCGCTATTACGAACATAAACCCAATACGACGCATCACGATTACCTCTCCCACAGGGGAACAAGTCCACGTATCACTATTCACGCGACCATCCCGCCCACCATTAAATCAAGCCAGAGCCGGAACCAACTTCGCCGCTTGCTTCGCTGCCAGCTTTACCACCCTTTCACATGGCGTTAATGAGAATGTTAACACGATCTTGAATTTGAATTCTCAACTACGTTGTTCGATCCACGTGGTGTAAGTACAAGTCCCGTGAGTATCTTTTTATCAAACCCTGCCTCTTCAATGATATGATAATGTTCTTTACATGGGGCTGGTAGGCAAATACCTCCCGCCCCAATACGATCAGCTCTAGCAATGCTCTCATGCTGGCCACATATGATGAGTTTGCCCTTTGAACTCCTGGATAATCTACTATTGAATAGTAGATGTTTTCTAGGGAATTAAAACAATCCAAGTCTAGATCTCAAGGACGCGTTCCCCTTTCAAGATGGAGAGTTGCTAAGTCCTGTTGCTGTCGTTGAGGGTAGTCATGTGACCGGTACCATACTAGACTAGCCAATAAGACCTTTGGGGCTGAGCCAGCCGCGCCTCTGCTAGGTAAAACGCCAAGCGAACAGTATCTCGAACTTAAAACTTGTTTTCTTTTTGTTTTCTTTTTTCTTTTTCGGATATCAACTTTATTTACTTTTGATAACATGAACCTCTTTACTCGTCTTCGGAGCAATGCCAAAGGGAAAGCCCCAGAACAGACCCAGGACCAATCATATCTCGATCCACACCAATGGAAACTTCCATCCACCTACGTAACATCAACCCAACCTGGAACCAAGCCGACGACAATTCCCGATCCAAAGGTCTTTGCGAATGTATTCTCTATTCCGACCGAGTTTGAGCCTGTTAGAGTTGAGACACTGCTAGCATATCCCGATGCCAGCCATGCTGCTGTACATCTCGCATTGCTCGAGTGTTTCCGCAACTTGAGAGCCAGCGCCAGAGCTCTTGACGTCGGTGTCGTTCAGCCACCATCATACAATGAGAAGTCTACAGCAGGTTTGTCTTCAGAGACTGCTCCGCTGCCGGAATCTCAAAGATGGGATTTTCTTATAAAGTTGGCTGTCACACGCTTCATGGCTTGGTGGGATAACATTGACATGGTCTTGAACCATGCCAGTGTTTATTCCCATCATGCTGGTAGCGATGTAGCCCTCCAATTAACAAAAGACTACCTTCCGCCTCTGGATATACTTCTTGTGTGGTATTCTTTGATGCTCAACACGGATGCTTACGATGCTGCGTGCCAAGCCCATGGTAGCAATGTCGCACGTCTCAAGAATCTTTGCTTTCCTTGGCCGGCTATACGTGATGTTATCGATATGGACAAGATGGAATATGAATTACCCCGCGCTGCTCAGAATCTATTCAGAAATCTATCGTCTCAATCTTGCGATATCCTGACATATCTTGACAGCCCTCCAGCATATACTGATTCTGGAAAAGTGTCATTCAAGACAGATCTCTTCAGCGAAGTCAAGAAGCATGATAGCTTTATCAATGAATCTCATCAGCGGCTCTGGATACGTTCGCCCGCTTTGTATGGCTCACTGGGTCGTGCGGGCGGGGACTATCTAGACTTTCACCTCCGAGAGCCTAATGTTGTTGAGGATGATGTGTTGGAAAGTTTGTCGTTTGGCGTCCAACTATTTTGGAGGACACATCGCCTGTTCCCAAGGCAGTACAAGACTTTCCTGGTGGAGATAAGAAAGAAAAAGGGAGAACCCAGCTCAAAGGACGATTTAAAAATAGTTTTGGATGGGGAAGACGAGGCACTTGAGTCCAGCCAGTGTTGTTGCTGCTGGACCTGTGAACGAATCCGAGACGATGTCCCAGAATTTTATCACGCCCAATTATCATCGGTACCATCATCTCCTACTACAGCTGTATCACCAGATACAGTTCAGAAACAACTTTCGTCACTATCTTCGGAGCAAATACGCCAAATACAAGACGATCTAGGTTTTTATCTTGCCGTCGAAGATGCACGCAAGCGTCAAATTCCTCTACCTACAAGACCACCTACAGCAGCGGAGAAAGATGCAGAAAGGATAGCTAAACAGAGGAAGAAAGAGGCTGGATATTTACCAGGGTTGAACGAATATGTCGAGGTCTTGCCTGATGGGACGCGTAAGATACGACAGAGAAAGGGCAAGGGGAATAGATACTACTACATGATGGCTTTGTAAGGTTTGGATTGATACATTTTTATTTGCTTTTTTTCATCCTAGTGTGTTTGGTTCAGTTTGTATTCAGCCTCTCAGTGAAACGCAGCCAAGTTTGATGATACCAGCGCCAATCTCCACATTGTTTGACCTGCCAGAACAGTCGATAGAGTTTGCCACTAACATGGACCGTAGTAGAGATCTATGAGTTACGTTGCAGATACGGGATCACTCGGTGGCCAAAGCGTGCTCGCGGATCACATTTCATCAATCAGCCCGTGTTTAGACAAGACGATCCAACTTTAAACTACAGCGTCGGCGTATCTGCGAATCAACTAGTTGGTGCTACAGCAGCAGATTTGAATCGCGAAAAGTGCGCAGCGGAGAGACTGTGGATATACCATAGCTTAGTAGGGGCTCTACGGCACAGCACTTGTCTTTTAAAATATCAGCTAATTTCGGCCGGAGGGATGTCTTTGACGGGCGGTGACATTTGGTGGCCTGGCCAGAGAAACACAAGCGTCGGGTTTACGGGCGCTCCAAACTCTGGGGTTGGAGATGGTGCTCGCCATTGCTCGATGGGAAGATCCTGGGAATATTGATTTGTGTAGATTGATATCATTTTAATCCTCCGTTCTGATAAGGAATACCCCAGATCATAATGAACTGAGGTTTCATAGTCGTACGACCTCAAGCACTAGTCCAAAAGGTAGTAGTACTACCGTACCAATTGGGATTCCCGGGCGCTTGAGACATACGATAAAGTTTAAAGACTGCGATCGCGAGTCATTTTAAAGTATGCGTCGATAGTTGTGACCATTCACTCGTTTTTGTGCTTCACATGAATGTCATTTTGAGACATCGTCTTACCACCAATAGGACATCTACCACATGCTACAGATATAGATGGCGTGGATTAATCCTGTAGCAACCTGTTGCCTGTTACCTGTTTATCCTTAAACTCTAAACTGCGGACCCCCTGGCAAGGGGAGCATTCAGCTCTTCTTTTGGTGACATTCACAGCTTCCAACTTTGTGTATTTAATTTTTGCAAAATAATGACAACTCATGTTTTTGCAGAAATAATGGATGGGCCGCGACAAGGTTGATGACAGAATAGTTTCAGCTTGGCATTGGGATGGCTCAAGAGCCAAGAGGGATCGTCTCCAGGGGCGCTTGGCGCGTTCGGCGCGGGCTGGTCTTTTTAGACTCAGGAGGTGGGAGGCGGGAGACGGGAGAGAGGGCGACCCGTGGCCATGCCATTGGAAACCGAGGAATGTAAGATATTTTCCTTGACTGCCGGCTTGGCTTTGAAACAAATTGTTAATTGGGTGGTATTACGGCATTCCAGATCTGTGACCGAGCTTACGGAGTAGTAGTATTATGGCGATATCCTTCCGGACCATTGCTTTGGTTACAGACAGCATTGCACATGTTTTGTCATCCCTGTAGTTTACCTCCGTACCTAAACGGATGGCCACTAAATCCGTAACCTACAGCTTCGATCCGTTAGGTAGGGCCTGGGCTCAGATTGCTTGAATCATGGTTCGGCGTACTCCTCAGTCTTTACCTCGACACTAGCGGAAGCATCCATGCGTTACCAAATGCAGGGGGAGGATCATGACGATTGATTAACTGCTTTTGATGCGTACAAATAAATACACAATATACGAATACCCGAAAATGACGCGCTGCTTTCCCTGCCTTGCAATGATCTTCATAATTAGGGTAACATTTCCAGGCTGATAGCATCCCACCCTTTCCGACTTTCTTTTCAATCACTTTCCTTTCCTTGCTCCCAACGTTTCATTAGATCTTATCGCCAAGACCTACCAATCCTTGATTCTAGGGCAGCTAACAAGAGAGACATACGAAATGAGATCTGCCCAGACTACCGAGACATAATTATTTTGCTTATTTTCTTTTCTTTTCCATCAACAACAAAACTTGAACCTTAACTTTATTATCTGGTCATGACCGGCATAGGTCCGACAACGACACCTTGAACATGGCGGTTCGTGGATCCGGCGAAACGGGGCCCATGGAGGGTGTCTCCCTCGCCGTCAACATGACCATCGCCGGCCTCTTCGCCATCGCCCTCTACAACTGCCTCGAGATCATCATCTCCCTCGTCACCCGCTTCAAGCGCCACGACGGTCTTTATTTCTGCAGCATGATGGTCGCCACCCTCGGCATAATCCTCCACTCCATCGTTGTTCTGTTGCGGTACTACAGTCTGGGGCCCAACTTCCTGCTCTGCGTGTTGACGTGTATTGGATGGTACGGCATGGTCACAGGCCAATCCGTCGTTCTCTACTCGAGACTGCATCTCATCGTCGAAGACAAATCCAAGACGCGATGGGTGTTATACATGATTATCATTAATTTCTTTATTCTACATGTCCCCACGACTGTTCTTTTTCTCGGCAGCAACACCGCGCATTCGAGCCTCTTTATTGGACCATTCAACGTCTACGAACGCATTCAACTAGCAGGCTTCTGCATACAAGAAACGATCATCTCAGGCCTTTACATCTGGGAAACAGCACGCGGCCTAAAACCCATCTTTGCCGTCCGAAAAGCCATGGAGCGCAAGGTGATACGATACCTCGTGGTGGTCAACATCCTCGTCATCTTCCTCGACATGAGCCTCATAATAACGCAGTACATGAGCCACTTCAACATACAGACCACCTACAAGCCTGTAGTGTACAGCATAAAGCTCAAGATGGAGTTTGTGGTGCTCAACAAGCTGCTTTTACTGGTGCAGCACAGCGATTGCAATTGCATGCACATGGTCGGCGAGCCAGAGAGCACACCACCCCCGGGACCTTCACACACAGAATGTCAATCGGTCGGACGGAACACTTCTACCAGCGATGTTCCCATGCAATTGAACGGCGAACACAAGCTTGACGGCGATGCGCCACCGCGATTGGATTACAGCAAAAGGACCAAATCGCTACAATTTCTGACACCATACTGTGAGTTTTTTTTTTTTTTTTTTTTTTACCGTATTTGTTTTGTTCAATTGTTCCTAACAAAAACCTAGGAACTTTTCTGCCGACAGAAAACAAAGTTTACACACGACGCCTCGCCCGCATAAGTTCGACAGCCACCTGAGCAAAAAGCCCTTGACCGCTCAAATGGCGTTTTCCACTGCCGGAGCCTTCGACGTCGCGCCCGTCACATAAGGTTCACAATTACAAAAACATGAGAGGCTTGCCATTGGGTCGGTTCTATTGAGGCTGTTTCATTCTGCGTCCCCGTCATAGGCGCTTGAGTTGCGGGTATCGTGACTCTCTAAATCCAGGTCCACAACCACAACTTGGTATCAATTATGTCAGTCTTGGAACTGGCTATTATTATCTATTGGAATTCCGGCAAGAGATGACGCCTCATTATATAAAGGGCATCTCTATGGAATGCAAATAACATCGGCGACACAAAGCATTTACATCATTGGGAGGAGTTTAGGAAACATGCAATTTTGAAGGGGAACTACGGTACCCTCGTCATTTGGAACAGCAAACATTTTGATACCCTTTGTCATTATACACCATTTTCTTTTTTACATAGGCAGCTAAACTTTGCAAAAGTTTTTATTTAAGCTTCAAGCTTAACTGAATAGTTCTCTTCTCTTGTTCGTCTTGACAGTGTCTCTCCATTCAAGGCAAAATGTTTGATCGCGTTCTTGAGCCACTCGCCTCCATACTTGCAGAAGTTCCTCGGTTGGTGGTTGAAGCTTCTTCCCAACAATTCTCATGCAAGGATTGACTCTCTTGCTTGTGTAGCATACTTTGTATCCACCAACAACACCAGCATTAATGTCCATCTTTCTTAAACGGGGCATATGTGATGCTGCTCGCCCTGCGGCGCAGAGAAGACGATGGGCGTAATCTGCGTCAATCGGACCTCTAAACTCATTGGTGTCGAACATGGAGAGGCAGCTCCTCGGGGTTTCACTAGGTGCACCCCATCGTTCGTCTCGGAAATTATCGGTATTGGGTCTGTCGGTGAAAGGAACAGCTAGCCACTGTCCAGCCGGTGTGATGACCAGTAAGCCAATCTCGTAGGTTTCCAATTTCGGCCAACCAGGGCTTGCAGATACTGTTTCAGATGCTCCCATAATGCTCAGATCAAAGCTTCCCTTTGCTGAAAATCGTATCAAGGTCTCTCGTTGAGAGAAGTTGAAGAGTGCTTGGCTTAGAGGGTCATGTTTTTCGTTTGTTGGTATGATACTCGCAGCAGCATATGAGTGATCTCGAGGAATTCGTCTAGGGTAGTGGCACTCGAAATCAAACACCGTGTGTGGTATCAAAAACAATGACCTTGCAAAGCCTACAGAGCTTAGCAAATACGAGAGACCATCGGCTTGCAGCTCGTGACTCACCTTCTCTCAATTCGATTCTCAGGGCCGGGTTCTTGCTCTCCATATCGCTCAAATGCATTTTCACCCTTCGGAGATGTGGCATCTTGCTAATCATTGTGCAGGCTGCCTCTGGCGTGATAAAGAGGCTCCAGGAAACAAGATCAAAACGACATGATGCTATCACCGGCAACTCTGGTAGGTCATCCTTGCTGAGACCCAGATCGAAATAGAGAGCCTTGCACCAACCCGCCTCTATACGCTCAGCTTCTGGCTCTTCAATGTTATCCGCAAAACACCATCCATGTTCTCTAGGAACCGGAAAGCCAAGCCGTAAATCGATGTATGGATGTCCGTTTTCTTGCACAGGGGCCATTTTCAGTATTCGAAATAGTGCTCTGATAATTGACGTGAACAGCTTGTCGTACCCTCTTTCTTCTGGGGGTTGTAGATCGTCATCTTCGTCGGAATAAAAATCATAACCGCCCATATCTTCGTCTTCGTCGTCTTGTTCAACGTCCCGCAAGGCGGTTTCGTCTTCTTCAACGGACTCGTTGTCTTCAATCAGTTTTTGATCCTTGAAATCATCTACTTCAGACGATGGGGGCCACTCTACTACTTGGGAGAAAACAATCGGAACGTCCCATGGCCACGGTAGAGGGAATGTGATAGGAACAGCGATGTTCCGGATATACTTCAGCCGTCTCCGAGTGAGGTATCCTTGTCTCTCAGCCTGTACTATCCGTTTTGGTGAGAGAACAAGTGTGTGGAACGTGAACGGCTCGAAAGCGAGTTGCCAGTCGCGAGAAACTGCCGCATATAAAGCTAGAGAATTCTCTTGCGGGTTTCCAGTTACTGGGAACTTGGGTTTATCATGGAGACCCCACACATCGTAAACTTGATCGAGGTCAATTTGTGGTCCGGATGATGCGACAGCTGATGCGATTAAAGATAGAATCTCGATTGATATACGGTCCATTTCAAATGAAGGATTGGCGCAGTGAGGATCCCGTTGAATGTGCGATGACGGACATCGCGACAAAAGACCACGTGATGAATTGACGTCACAAATCTAGATGGAAGTTCAATGGAGAGTGTAAAGCAACAAAGGCAAATGCGATCAATGAGGCAGGAACTCCCAAACAAGGGCAAGGTAGTTGTGAATTGATAAGCTGTTGGTATACAGATACAACCTGATCAATTACAATTGAACTGGCAGTTGCTTTTTGCAGATCATTTACAAATACGACATACCTACCTTCCGAGTCTATGTCCGAGCACCTGGTCTTCTGCATGACAATGTACAGAACAACAGCACCATACCCCTGTTTGCAAAACAGCCAACACGAGTATTCAAGACAAAGTAGCAATAAATTTGCGTGTCTACCTATGCTGCCCAAGGAAATGAGTCGTCCGATAGCGTTGATTTTGCACCAGGCTTAAAAAATTAGTAACCGAATCTTATGCTACCAGAAACAGAGCCTCATAATAAACCATCTCGTTTCTCATCAATGATCCGACCTTGCAGGCACTCCAACGATGATATATCATATCCCATTGTGGGAACAGCGGTACCTAGGCCTAGGTGGATCACCCCAAACCCCAGCCCAGCTGAAGCTGAAGCTGAAAGGTGATGTTAAGCCTGTGCGCAAGAGCATACATGTATGGGATAGACGCTATTCCTGAGGGCCCCTCTCATGGACTTCTCTATTGGATCTTGTCTCAGAGCGGCTGGATAATAACCCTGCGGATATCCATATGAATGCAAGAGCAGTCACAGACCCTCTGGACACGTCAGGCAATGCAAGGCGGCCCTCCTTGGGCCTTGGGCAGCGCAAAATTGATGGCCAGCCTCATAGAGCATCTGTTATTGGTGGCATATTTTCAGATAAAAGCTACATAGGTATTCGAAATCAGGCTCAGGAACAAAGAAAACAAACTTTTCATCATCTCATTCATCTCGTTATTGCTCAGTGTGTTTTCGAATTCAAATCGAATAAACCATGACAGGCTTTAATTCTTCTGTGGTCACTCAACCCTTCAACCTTTCAGTTGTGGCTAGCAACGGGACTGAACAGCTCAAAACACTCGTTGCTCCTTCGTGGGTCAGTACGCCCAATGTACGTGGGACGTTAGACATATTGCAAAGCTGCATTTTGACTCTCATCGCCTGTATTTACACGGCTTTGCACCTCGATGTTCCCAAGAAAACGACGTGGCAACACTTGTTGTGGCAAAAATTCAAATGGGCCATCATTACCCTCTTTGCACCTGAAGTAGCTGTTTTCGTGGCTGCAGCACAATCGCGTTATGCTTGGATCCTAAGATCAGCGCTTCGAAAGATTCAGAAGAAACAGCAGGAGTCGCCTGACTGGACACCTGGTACATACGTATGACTCGATTTAATCGCTTACATATCACGGAATGCTGACTTTTCAGGTCGAGATTAACCTCAAATATGCTTTTTTCATTGTCATGGGAGCTGTTCGATTCGACGTCCACGATATTCTTTCGTTGAATGATCTTGACGAATCTCACTGTTCCTACTTTAAGAACATGACTCAAGATCGACGCTCGGTTAGATCGGCTCCAGCATCTGTAATTTGGCTTGCTGAACGTGGTCATTGGATAAAAGTCCGAAAGCAAGATATCGACGACAAGAGCAAAGCCAACACTATCCAGAAAGCTCTTGTTCTTATACAAGTTCTTTGGATGGTCACACAATGCATAGCGAGACGCATAAACGACCTACCTGTATCTCTGTTAGAGATTCATACAATCGTTCATGTTGTTTGCGCGGTTTTTCTCTATGCTTGTTGGTTCGAAGTATGTGGCCCTTTGAACCTTGAATAATTTAGATACTAATCGCAACATAGAAACCGCTGGATGTCCAGGAAGCGATTGTTTTGTCAGCAGATAAATTTAGAGGTGAAATTGCCGCCATGTTACAGCGACATTTCTACAGTGATATTTCATATAAGATGGCGCTTTTCCCACCGAAGAGGACTGAGGAACAGCTTCCCCCAACGGATTCTAAAGGGTCGCCAATGCGTTGGATCCATAATCAACCAGGGCAGGTCATGAAGGAGGGTGATATCATGCCGTCAGGCCTTGCACTATCCGCAGCAAAAGTGCGAAAAAACCCAGACTCTTCTACGTATGAATTTGATCCACAAGAAGAATCTACAGGTGTTTCATTTGTATTAGAACCTCAATTCATGGAACGCTGGAGACAAATCTTCACCACATACCCCTTTGAAGGTAGGGGCAGGTTGACCCATGATCCTGACAAACTTATAATGCGAGCGAAAGGGCAGGATGACGGGCCGCAAGACCTCACCAATGTGGAGGGAATTCTATATATCCCAACGATAAAGGAATTAGAGCCTCCTGAGTGGGTCACTGATGGAGAGAGACTGTTTTGGGAGACTGAGTCAATCTTCCATTTACACTGGTGGGATGAATCAGAAGAGGGTAAAAAGAAATATTGGAAGACGTCAATCAGAAACTCGGATCTCACATTCCTTTCTTGGCAGTTTATTCTACTTGCCATATTCCTTACTGGCGTGTATGGTGGTGTTCATATGAGCATATGGGGGCAGGTCTTTCCTTCGAATGTGGAAGACATTATGTGGAAGGTCAGTTGCCTAATCCTGGTTTCCTGGCTTCCTGCTATCATCCTTATTTTGCTTATGTTTGTCCCCTTATTGATGCTGCTGGAGCATTGGGAAGAAAAAAACGATGGCATGGTTCGGGCAATGCTCAGCATAACGGGTTATGTGATAGCTTTACTACCGGTTGTCATCCTCCTGACTCTTTGGCTGGCATACATATCAGCGCGTATTTTCATCATCGTGGAATCATTTCTATGTTTGCGACGGGCACCTGTTGGCGTTTTCTTGTCTCCCGAATGGGTGGAGCTTTTCCCACACTTCTAATTATTATCCTACGTCTGGTTATATTATCACGTCACGCTTGAAATACATTGCCAATGTGAAGAAATGTTCCTTTATCTATGGTGAGGGTGAGAGTAATATCGGACGCTTCGATGAAGGTCGACGACATGCATGTTGACCAAATGATCCACAGCGCTCAGCAACCATTAAGCTCCTGAATTTCACAGTAAACTCGAAAGGTATGTAGAAAATGAAAGGAAACCAGGGCTGACCAAGTCTCGGATATCAAACCTGACGTTGAAGATATATCATAGTTGGACTGGCAGTTGTGAACTCAAAGAACATGCTATGGCGAAAAGCAGAATACAATCGAAGGCCGGGCCAACAAAGACATTAATAATTAACTAAACTATATATAAACGATTATGATGTTAATCATCTGGGTTATTACTGTTATGAGCATCTCTTTTTGAGGACAAAAGAAAAGATGAAATGCTGCGCCAATAAATATCAACAATCATAAAGAGTCAATGTGAACCAAAACCTCCGTCTTAGGCAGTGCAAACAGCCGCTCCCCGGCTGGTCTTTGTCGCCCAGTTAGTCTTTGTCTCCCTGACCACAGATGTGCTGGTCTTGAATACAGTGTTCCTCAAAGTCGCTGTGCTAGAAGGTCTCACAGTAGACTTGACAGTAGTCCAGTTTGTGACAACATTGGGATCCAGAGTCACAGCAGATGTCTGCTTAACTGTGCTTGTTGTGGTGACCTTGACAGTTCCGGTTGGTAGTGTCGTGGTGAGGGTCTTCAGGATAGTGACTGTGCTTGCGGGAATGGTGGAGGTCCTCTTGCTTGTGACATGAGAAGTAGAAGTCACGACAACAGTTGTCGTAGCGGCTTTGAGGGTTGAGGTTTTGCCACTTTCCTTGGTGGAGACAACTGTTGTTGTTGATGTTGATGCAGGGATGGTGGAGGTGGCGTATTTTGTTGCAAGGGAAGTAGAGACGTCAATGACAGTGACTGGTCTGAGAGTGCTCTTCTTTCCAATTGTCTTGGTTGTGATGACCTGAGTCGTGGAAGTGCTAGCGGGAACAGCCATGGTTGAAGTCTTGACGTTGGTAGTAAATGTAGTGAAAAGAGTGACAGTAACTGTTGAAAGACCGGCTGCGCGTGCTTCAAGGTTGATTGATCCGAGATCGAGTTCCCGACGAGTTAGACTAGAGAGGAGATTGACAGAGGGATTGCCAAAAACGACGGCAGATCGAGGCTTGATAACTGTTGATTCTCTCTCCAAGTCCCGCTTGTTCTGTGTGGGTATGCACTTGAGAGTAGTAGTCTTGCTGACAGTCTTTGTAGACGTTGTTACTACGGTAGACACGACAGTGGTTGCCTTCAAGGATGTCGTGGTGACACCACCAGTGCCAACTGTCACAGTCGTCGTACCCTTAACGGTGAGGCCCTTGGGGGTCGTGGTCTTGCTGATAACAACTGTAGTTCGCTCAACGACCTTCTCAGTAACCGGTTTGGGCGTGACCGTAACAGCTGTAGTCGTTAAAGTTGCGGTGACAGCCTTGGCGGATGATGTGACCCAGGAAGTAACCGTTGCATCAACGATTTGGGTGGAGGTTGATGTAACGGCGACAGGCGTGATGGTCTTGCCAACATCCACAATCTCGGTGGACTTGACCGTGACAACCTTGTCGGGTTGTGTTACTAGGGCCACTTCGGTGACAGTAGTCTTCTCGATTGAGGTCTTGGTCGTAGGATCAGGTGTGATAGTCGTTCCAATGTCTTCAGTGAATGTAGACTTCTCAGTGATAGTCACATCGGCTCCGGTGGTAGTGGTGAACAGAGTCTGGGATGATGTGACCGTCTGAGTAGTGTAGACAGTTGTCGAACTGACTGTCTGGGTAGCGGCGACAGCTGCATCGAAAGGCGACGCGTGTACGAGAGTCATGTTAATCCAGCTCGTCGAAGGAAAGAACGTCCCTAATTGGAATTGCGCAACCTCGTTGTCCGACAGCTGTTTAGCGAAGGAAGCACGGCCACCGGTTGAAGCTCCCGGTCCGGAGTTGTCGAATTCGCCAAAAATAACATTTCCGGTTCTAGGATCTGACTTGGTCCATGCTGTCCAGCCGACAGCGGCTATAGAAGCACTGAGTTCCGACTGGATATAGGCAACACGCGCCCATTGATCCCACGGCCGGCCGAGATAGATAGTCGAGAAGGACGCTCCGTCTGCGGGCGCGACCGTGCATTGATCAAAGACGAAGCCGTTGGGGCCGGCGTTAGTTCCCTTCTTGTTCGCTGTCAATGCAATCTTGTCCGCATTGGGCGCGATCCTAGACTTTAGAAAATATCCTGCTCCAGAACCCCAGATCATGTCAATGTTTCCCGTGATGATTGAGTTGTAAGCGAAAAGGTTGCCATTGACCAAGAGAGCATCCTGGTTTCCGTATACCTGGCAACCATAGAGAGAAGCAAACTTGCTGCTCTTGACCGCAAATCCGAGACTGGCGTAGCTGTAAACTTGTTAGTACATGTTCGCACATGTAAATCGCTCATACTTACTTGGTTGCTGTGCCAAAGGTGTTTTTGAAGTTGATGTTGACAGCCTGGAAATAGTTTCCGGTTGCATAAAAGGTAGCCGAGTCAGAGTTTGACGCGTCCGCCTGCGTATCAATGCCTTTGTCGTACGTGATGGTGACCTGGTTCTTGCTGTAGTCATCTGGAGACTCGGAATATCCAATAAAGAAGGTCGTTCCAGATCGACTGAGAACGATCTGCTCCTTGTATGTACCAGGGTAAATAAAGACAGTCGGGGTGACCTTGTTCGAGACGGGAAGAGCATCGATCGCAGCTTGGATCGTGCTGTAAGTCGTGACTCCATCGATAGCTTCCTTAGACACAATGTAGGCACCAGGAGGAGGGGTCTTTCCGCTATAGACTGCGTTGGGATCAGGCACAGGAACGACTGGCGTGCTGGGCTTTGGAGTCACGATCGAGTCCCAGTAAGTCTTGTCAATCCAGTCAGTGCTATCCATAACAGACTCGAGAGAGTAGTCATCCTTGGTGAGGAGAGTAGCGAAGCCAAAAGCCTCACGCGCCGCCGAGTTCTTCTCCCAGCTTCCTGGCCCCTCATTTGCATACTCCGCAAAGGTAACGTGATCAGTGCGAGGCTCAGTCGTAGACCAGATCTTCCATCCAGCAGGCTGAATTGTGGAATCCAAGTAACTGTTCTTGATCACCACAAGAGCATAAGCACTGTAGGGACGGCCAAGATAGACCTGGCCTGCCAAGTCTGACGTGGCTGAAGCAGCCTCTGTGAAAAGACACTGGTCAAAGATGTAGCCGCCGATCGCGTTGGCGTCCTTGCGGCTCTGTGCGGTGATCGCCGACTTGGCACGCTTTGCAGCAAGGGTACAACCCTTGAAATAAGACTTGCTGTAACCCCAGACAAAGTCAATCGCTCCCTCGATATAACTACTTTCGTAGTACTGATAACCCACTGTGGCTCCCGTGAGTACTGCGAGAAGTTAATAACAGATCGAATGACTGAGGTAGGGTTGTACTTACAAGTATCCTGCCATCCAAAGAAAGAACATCCGTAGAAGCCAATCTTGTCGCCATATACGCTGGCAGCGAGAGTAACATAGCTGGGCGTCGCACCGTCCAGGTTATCCGTGTTGATGAACTTGACGTTGTAAAAAGCGATCTTAGTGCTGGCTGTTGCAATGGTGGCTGTGTCCGCGTTGTTGCGACCCGCAGGAATTGTACCAGAAACTGAGAGTCCCTTGGCTTGAGTGATGGTGACTTGGTTGCTGGTGTACGTCTTTCCGGGCTCAGATTCAGTGTACCCGATGATGGTGACAGGACCAGGTCGGTTGATGGACGGGACCTGCTCCTCGTATGTACCGGGGTAAACGAAGATGACTTGAGAAGTGGAGTCTTTGGGAAGACTCTTGAGCGCGTTAGTGAGACTTGAGTATGAGCCCGACTTCTCTCCGCCAACAGACACAAGAACAGCGTTCTTGGGGGGTGTCGTTCCGTCGGAAGGATGAGATGGCCACACAACTTCAGGCTCCGGTTCAGTTGCGCTAGAGTCGCCAATCGTGTAACTAGGCACAAGATTGTATGCCTTCATGTCAAGCCAACTTGTGCTACCAATGAAGGATCCCAAACTGTATGCCGCAGCTTGGGATTCTGTGAGCTTTGTCGCGAAACTAGCGCGGGAAGAGGTCCAGTTGCCGGGGCCCACGTTGTTAAACTCTCCAAAGAGCACGTCCTGCTAAGTCTTAGTATGGTGCAATCATAAGGTTCATTAGGTTCGGTTGAATGCACGTCATTCTAATCTCTGGGAAGTGATTGGTTGTATACTTACAGAGATCTGGGGGCTGCTTGTAGACCAAGTTGACCATCCGGTTTTAGAGATATGCTTGTCTAGAAACGAGTTCATATACACAACCAGGGCGTATTGAGACCAAGGACGACCAAGAGATGTTGTGCCAAAGCTGGAACCATAACTATCAGTGTACGTCACCTTGCAGGTATCAAAGATGAAGCCGCCAGCCCACGATGAAGACTTGCGGTTCTGCGCGGTGATATAGGCATTGGGAGTGTTGGACGCAATGTAACACTGGTGGAAGTAGGCCTTGCTGTAACCCCAAATGAAGTCCACTGAGCCCTCGAGATAGCTGTTGGAAAACACTTGCACGCCTTGGTTAACAAGGACGGAATCCTGATAGCCAGAAAATGCACAACCGTAAGCGGCCATGTTGTTACCAAAGAAGTCTGCCGCGAGAGCTGCTGTGTCACGGGTTTGCGGGTAAGTGTTGGTGAAGTTGAGATTGTACAACGAGAGTCCAGCCGATGATGATGTTGTCTTCCAGAAGAGGACAGGAGTCTCCTCGTTTCGTGATTCCCCAGTTCCATAGCCCAATTTGAACCAGATGAGGACCTGGTTCTGGGTGAAATCATTCTCAAAGCTGGTTTCGCCACGAAGGGTAACCCGTCCACGGTTTCTGTTGAGGTTGAGCTGCTCATTGTAGGAACCGGCCTTGATGAAGACGGTGTAGTCCTCACCATCATCAGGGATAGCCGCGAGAGCAGATGCCACGGTCTTGAACTGGTCTCCTGTGGGGGAGGGGGCGACAGTCAAGGTAGAGCCATCAGCTGTCACGCTGGAGGTAGCAGAGGCAGTGGCAGTGGTAGCAGCCGAAGTAGTGGCCATGTCCTTGGCATACTTGGAGTCGGGCCACCCTTGGAAAGGTGCGATGGCAGCCTTGTCGATCCAAGAATCTCCTCCCAGGATAGCAGCAGCACTAAACGAAGAAGTGTCGTCCACAACAGTGACGGCAGAGATACGAGATGAAGAATCCCATCCGGGCCCAGTGTTGTTTCCTTCAGTAAATGTGCCAGAAAAGGTTGAAGGAGAAGAGACCTTCCATCCCGCAGAGGCTATGTGAGCATCGAGAAAAGAGTTGACAAAAGCAACGTTGGACTTGGTACTGTAATCACGGCCGAGGAATGTGCTGCCTTCAGGTACAGAGTTGGACTCAGGCACAATGGCACACAGGTCGAACACAAATTGCGAACCTCCAAATTGGCCCTGGAATTTGTGAGCAGCGATGGCCTGACCTGTCGTCGTCCCTTTGGAGACAATGACAGAGTTGTAGACATAACCAGCTCCCTGACCCCAAAGGAAGTCAGTGGTTCCCCGCAGGATTGAATGACTAGCAAAGAAGTTACCATAATCAAGGTAGAGAGTTCCTTGTGACGAATTGATGTCGCAACCGTAGAAGGCCACCTTGCCTTTAGCATAGACAGCTAGGGCAACATTGTTGGTCGCGGCCTCGAACGCGTTCTCGAAGTTGATGTTGTAGAAGGAGACGAGCTTGGTCTCATACTTGCTAGCGGAGAATGTAGCTGTTCCCGAGGATCCGCCACTGCTTGACAGAACACCGCTGCTAGAGGTGATGGTGACCTTGTTGTTCTTGGCCGAAGAGCCATCACCGGTCTGACCTCGAACAACAGTGGCGCCAACTCGCTGGATTGTCACCTTCTCCTGGTACGTGCCCGCAAGGATGTAGATGTACTGGGAAGTGGCATCGTTGGGGAGCTGAGATACTGCAGAAGCAATTGTGTCATAAGAAGCACATGGGTTAGACTTGGGACCCACAACAAAGGCTGTGCTGGGCACTGCAGAGGGTAGAGCACACGATGATTGAGTAGGTTCTGCAGATGTCGTAGCATCTTCTGCCTCAGTGGTGGTTGGGTCCGAAGCAGGGGCGGAAGAAACGCCTGAAGAGGTGATCAATGAAGTACCTAATGATGCGGCAGATGATGTACCAGTGGTAGATGGAGAAGTGGACTCGGTTGAAGAAGCGTCGGTTAGAGCGGCAGCAGTTGTAGTTGTCTCTTCCTTAAAGTCCATGGCGTTGCTGGCCTTGATGGAACTCAAGACAGAAGCGTCAATCCAATCGACTGACGATACAGCCACACTAGGATAGGCACTCTTGAAGAGCGCGGAGACTTCATAATCAGATAGATCCTTGGGGTCCGTGATTGAAATAACGTATTTGGAACGATCAGTCACATCACCGGTCGTGCCAAACTCGACATAGCGGTTCAAAGGAGACTGTGTCTTGGAGTCAACATAGACACCAGAGGAAGCCAGGAAACCCGAAGCAAAGCTTGAATCGCGGTACACAACCACAGAGCCATCGCCATTTCCTGCGGCGAGGAAAACGCGAGTGTTGGTGGCTCCGCTCTTCTTGACAACTTGGCAAGTGTCGAGTACGACGGTTGAGTTGTACATGGTAGTTCCAGATAAACCGCCCTTGTTATACACGAGCAGTCCGTTGGACTTTGTAGCTGTGATTGTGGTTCCGTATACGTAGAGGGAAGGGTAATTGTAGATAACCTTGTCTTGAGCCTCCAGATAAGAGTTGGCGATGATACCGGATGCATAACTGCCAGTGATGGCGGCGATGCCAGCAGAGACGATTTCACAATTATAAAAGGCATTCTTTGAACCGCGGAGGAACACAGCGCCAACTGAGTTATCAGCCAGAGAGTTCAAGAACTTGATACCCCTCCATGTAATACCGGCGGCAGAGGCGGTGCTGAATGAGAGGGCAGGGTTGGAGTTTCCGCCATTGTCGATAACCACAGCCGAGGAACCATCGCGCTTCTTGGATGCCTCGCCGACAATGGTCACAGTAGGTGTGGCTTCGATAACAACGTTCTCGGTGTATGTACCGGCGAGCACAGTAACAGTAGGGTAACCGCTGGTTTGGGCAGCCTTGATGGCATCGTTGATGGCTGTGTAATCTCCACTGCCGTCGGCGGCTACTGTGAGCACTAGAGGAGAGTCAGTCGATGTTGGAATAGCACTCTCTGATGTAGTTGCTGGATCTGATGAAGCGAGTGTAGATGAAGAAGGAAATTCGGTCAAAGAATGTGAAGTCTCAGAAGATTGGGTCCCCAGAGAAGATATGAAAGTGTCGCTTGCATCCGAAGATGCTGCTTTGGCACTGAACTCAAGAGACGTTGTATCGGTTGGAAGGTCCGATGATACGGTGGTCGACTCGAGAGACAATGACTGTGATTCGGTTGCGACGGCAGTAGTCGTATCAGCAGCACTGGTAGTATCAGCAACAGTGGTAGTCGAATCGTCGATGGACAGGGCTGCTGTAGTTGTGTCCTTCTCAGAGATGCCCAGGCTGGTCTCTGTTGTCGAGATCGATGCACTGTCGCCAGTGGCTGAAGTGAGACTAGACTCCGCGAGAGTTGCCGATACAAATGATGCAGGGCCAGTTGTTGTTTCAGTACTCGACGAGACCTCAGAAGATGGTCCACTAGCTGTGCTCGCATCTACATCACCGATAGTGGCCGCCGATGTCTCGATAGAAGTCGCAGCACTGGAGATCAAAGTTCCACTTGAGGTCAAGTCCACGACACTTCCAGACGATTCAGAAGCAATAGATCCAGCCAGCGACGTAGTGAGGCCAATAAGCTCAGTCGTCGCTGTTGTTGAGTGGGTTGTCGCGATCGACGAGCCGACGATCACAGTGCCACCCTGGGGAAGCTTCCTAGGCTTACATGCCGACGATCGTCGAACAAGTGGGTTGATTTGGGGCGTGAAAGGAGAAGAACGAGCATCTCTCTTATTGAGATCGTCCAAAAGAGTGACAGGAAGGGAAGATGCAGTGGAAAGAGTGGAATGGCCAGAGGCAGAATTAACGAGAGAATGGGCAACAGAACCTTCTTTTGCAAGACTGCTCCCAACAAAGGGAAGCAGTAACCAGAGTAGTCTGGCCATGGTGAACCGTGTTTCCTGGTGATCCGACACAACAGCACGAAAGAGACAACACGCAGTGATAACGAAAGAGAGAAGTACGTTGGCAAAGAGGTTACATTCTTACAGGGGCTACGGGTACTGATATTAAATTAATGGTCTCACGATTCAGAAAAGACGTTGACGCCTCGAACGTGAGAGAAAATGGACGTCGTCACACGCGTGTAAGTCCATTCTGTTCTGGATCCCTCGCTTCGGCCACGAGAGCTAGTCTCGGCAAACAACAGAAGCTGAATAAAAGACTATCGATTGTTAACAGAGGCTAGAAACAAAGCAAGCGAATGAAACGTCGAAACAGTTACAACGGTCGAGAGACAATATGGAAAAGACTCGGCCGTGATGGACTTAGCTCCGGAAGAATTGTGACATGACGGAGAAATATACCGGTTTGGGTAAGAACTCAACGGTGAAGTGTCCCATCGTCTCATCTTTTTTAGCCAGGGGACTGGAACCAATCCCATTTAGCTGGTGACTGCTTTCAGGGTCAATCCGAACTGCTGGTAATTCTGGGCATCTGCCAAGAGATCGCCAAGGTGTTCATTGGGATAGTCTTTCACATAGAGGAGACTGGGGTAGATCTTGAGGTCTGAAGCTCTCTTGGTACCAAGAAGTAAGCTGTCCAGAATTGACTTCACGACCACTGGTCTTCCTACCCACCCACGTCATCGGCATACCATGTTTCAATTGCGAGGATACAGGGTCATTTGTGCTAATTGTTAAGGCTCGAACTTGTGAAAGGATCGGTTCAAAACACGGCTACAGTGACATGACCAGAGGGCTTATCATGGAATAGTTAGTGTAAGGCGCCACCGCCACTAGATCAGAAAAAGTAGACATCGCGAGATTGGGATTTTTTTGACAGCTGCTGACCACGTGGACTTCGCCTATCTACAGGATGGCGCGCTCTAAGCAGAAATGGGAAAAGAAAACGGGTACCCCTGTCTTTGGTCTGGTCTATCTTGGTCCCTGTCTATAGTCGTTTATCTAGACTATCAGGACTTCCTGTTGGTGACAGAAGAGTTGGCCTCCCTATTCTTAGGGTATAAAGATAAGTAGTCTAAGAAGCCTGGTTTAGGTAGCATGCGCTGACCTGCTAATTTGGTCTTTCATGATTTAAGCCGCTAATTTTCCTTATACCCTGAGGCATGAGCATTGGCATTAGGGTAGATCACCAAGCAGGGCAATGCTCTCGGTTGAGAAATGCTACTCTGTACACATGATGCGGATGGTCCGGGTAGACGTGTAATGTGATGAGGAGGTGTAGTCTCCTCACTATCATTGCTGAGAGAGAATTGTCCATAAATATATACGCGCATTGTTTATTACAATATCAACCCATGATAACCTTTCTCAAGTTCTCCTCCTCATTACTCCCCGTCCTTTTACACATCCCCCGAAACACGCCATCCTTCTCCCACAACTCCTTCGGAGTGCCAAACTCCACCATACGCCCTCCATCAAGCACAAGGACCTTGTCAAAATCGGCAACGGTGCTCAATCGATGCGCAATAACAATCATGGTCCTGTCCGAAACCACTCGCGAATGCTCTTTTGTATCAGCGTATCTGTAGCTATGTCAATAGCAGAGGTTGCTTCATCTAGAACAATGACCTTGGAAGCGGCAAGGAGAGCACGGGCGATGCAGAGGAGTTGCTGCTGGCCTTGAGAAAGATTACTGCCAGACTCGGAGATCAGACTTGAAAGATTCTTAAACATGCTGCCGTCTGGAGTATCTTCTTGGCCGATTAGATGGACTCTCGTGAGAGCTTCGTAGAGTTGCATATCTGTGTGTTCACCGAATGGATCCAAGTTGGAACGGACCGTTCCAGAGAACAGAACAGGATGCTATGATCATGTTAGCGTCTGTAGCTCGGCTATCGCTGCAAACATACCTGTGGAATGATGGACATCTTGGATCTCAAGTCGGTCAATTTGAGTTTCGATATATCCACTCCGTCAATAGCAATACTCCCAGATCTCGCTTCCAGGAATCGGAAAAGGGCCAAAGTCATTGAAGACTTGCCGGCTCCGGTACGACCAACAACGCCGACACGCTCACCATGTTTGATCTTGAACGACAGACCTTTGAGCACTGGTGGTAGATCAGGCGCATACGCAACCTCTAGATCCTTGACTTCAACGCTACCAGACCTAGGCCAAGCAGCTGCCGGTCTCAACCCACCAAGGTATTCTGTCTCGATGTTCATGTACTCTACCACTCGCTCCATCGAGTTCATCTCCAACTCCATATCTCCATACGATCGGATCGTCCAGCGAAGACTTTCGGAAAAGTCCAGAATGAATGAAAGCGCCAAACCAGCCAGAGCAGCATCAATTTGCTTGGCAATAATAACAACACCGACGGTGATGCTGAAAAGTGCAGTGATAAGGGCCATGCGCAAGCTCATCCATCGGTTGGCCAAAAGGATGTAAAATGAAGTCATGGTCCAAGCATCCAGATTATTATGCATCTGCTCAAGATACGTCTGGGTTCTTCGAAACGCCCGAATAGTCGAGATACCGGCTAGAGTCGTATTAAAGAGCTCAAAGACGGGGGACTTGGCATTACTTTCGAGACGCTTCAAAGGCCGACTGGCAACCAGGTACCTGTTACCAATGAATGCACCAATGGCCAACAGTACAGCGGCTGGAGGGATAAGATACACAGAGGTAAAGCAGGAAGCAACGCAGATACTGACGAGCCTAAGAAGATGTGAGAAGAATTGACTCCATGTCATGGCGACGCGTTCGTCAATAATATTAAAGTCGGCTGTGAAGCGATTGAGGATGCGACCTGACTGAACTGTGTCAAGCCATCTCATGGGGGCATGCATCACAGCGAAAAGCATCCTCTGGAAAAGGCTTTTGCTGGCCCTGACAGCAAGAAAGTATGCCGACAGGTATCTGAGAATACCAACAACTGCAGTAGCTACAGAGATGGCGATATAGATCTTGAGATAGAAGATAACGTCCGGGTCCGGCGCAATATGTTTAGAGTGATGGGAAAGTAGTTGTGTCGTCGAGAATGAAGACCCAGAGATGTGATGGGTGTTGAGGGTGTCAGATGATGTACTTGATTTGGCAGTCCAGATGCGAAGAACCCAGGCTCTCCCAAGAATTCCTGCTTGATAAGCGAGATAAATGCCGATGCATAATGCACAGGGAAGTAAACCGCCACTCCCATTGACATATGTCAAATAAACACTTCTCTTGACATTGCCCTTTTGACGTATCTCGTCTTGCATAAACTTCTTCGGGGTAGCATCTGACTTGGCATGTTCCGTCTCTGATCTAGGAGAGATCAAAGCATCATCAGACGCATCGATCAAAGTCAGGTCGTCTTCAGTGTCATTACTCGATGCATCCTCCTGATGATGTACTGAGAGTTTGGGACGTCCAGAGTATATCACTCCCCCGTCACCAAGCTCAACCACAAAGCTAGCGCCAGGCATAACGAGGCTCAAATGGTGAGTAACAATGATCCGTGTACGTCCCTGGCAGATATCCCCAGTAAGACACCTGTCATAGATCCAAGCACCGACGTGAGAGTCAACGGCGCTAAAGATGTCTTCCATCAGGAGAACCTCTGCACTGGAGTATACAGCTCGCGCGAGTGTGACACGCCATTTCTGGCCGCCGCTTAGATTAACACCGTTCGACCCAATTTCTGTATCATCACCATCCGGGAGAGATTTGAGATCTTCGGATAGGGCACATGCTTCAAGAACTTGGTTGTATCTCGACTTGTCCATCGGCAGACCGAAAAGGATGTTGTCGCGGAGGGAGCAATTCTCGAGCCATGGATTCTGACTGATGTATGCAATTGAGCCTGGGATAATCCAGTCGCTGCTCTGAAATTGCTGTTTCTTGGGGACGTGGATTTCGCCGCTGATTAGATCGGCTTCACCCAAGATAGCAGAGAGTAAGAGAGTCTTTCCCGTACCGACCTTGCCGGAAACAACAGATAGCGCATGGTTGGGAAAGAATAGACGGAGTTCAGACAGAACAAAATCACCCTCCTCTAAAGTTCTATTAGTGGGCCAAGCGATAGAGGCATTGTGAAAACTGATGGTGTCGCTCAGTGTTAACTCGGTCTCGTTCTCTGGCTCATCGAGATAAGCACTTATTCTCTTCAGCGAAACAAGAGAGTCAAGCCCCAGTGTAAGCAGCTCTGGCAAAGAACCAAGCGTCGTTTCGAGGTTGTTAAATATTCCGATACTGACAAACGCTACTGAAGGCAATAATGTTCCATGGACAAGGACATAGGTAGTCAGCGACGCAACAGCAAGTAGAATGGGACTTATAACCCAGCATGCGAAAAGGCCACTGTCAGCAAGGAAGAAATTCCACAACGTCGCCAGCTCGGCGTTTCGTAGTTTGAGTATCCTTCGTTCCCACTGTCGCTCCAAAGCTGAGAACTTGATTTGACGCAGGCCGGTAAGAACCTCGCTTATCTTGGACAGCTTCATGTCGCGATGTCTCATCAATGCTCGTGACTCTGTGAGGACTTTGCCAGAGAACCAGGTGTTGAGTGGTAAAGTGAGAGCCCATGCCATTATACCCGCGATGAGGGGAAGCCATCCTAGGATGCGAAGGAGGAAGATGGAAAAGACGATGAGTTTGACCACGCCGGCTATGATGAGGAAGTGATACTGGAAGAAGTAGGAGAGGCGCTCTGTGTCGATACCTACCAAGTTGACAATCGCTTGGTGAGATTTGAGAGACGGAGTGTCTTCTTCGTCGTCCGTCTCAGATACGGATTCGTCACCACCTGAAGTCCTGATGTTCTTCCTTAGCAGGACTTTGCCAAAGATGATGCCCGAGATTTGGGACCGAATTGGCAAGGCGAGACTCTCCAGGGAGTACCAGTATGCCCAGCCTTCCATCCACTAGACGTTGTTAGTTGGTACTAGTTTGATGGTATCGAGGGAGACGTACCGAGTCCAATAAGTTGGATAATGCCATGAGTAAAACAAATATCATCAGTTGCATATTATCAGCGCGTGCTGTTCCGCCTTCCAGAATATTGATGATCTTGAGCATGAACCAGAAAGGAAGAATGCTTACGGCACAACGGACCAGAGTGACTGCCCATAGAATTACCAGCCTGCCTTTATACATGGCCACGATGGAGTGGAATAGTGATTCGTGTCTGGTCAATTGATCCCACCGTTTCTTGAGGTCTTGCGATCTCAATCGTGAATCTGCCTGGGGAACGTCCTCCTTGTCGAGATCATCTCGCTGCGCAGCTTGACGCAGGAGGGCCTGAACCCAAGTCCATGTCAGGCGCTCCAGCAGAGAAATAGTCCATTGTCGATCTATCGCAGAGTTTTTGTGGAATACCTCAGGTCGTCTTGGGAGACAGGTACTTGCGAAAGCTAATGCGACAGCGGATAAGGCGCTGATGATAGGGAAAATGATGGAGATGGTTGGGAGCTGATGATGATGTATGTATAGGTATCTTAGATGAGGCAATGATGACGCGACCAAGGTTAGGGCAGTGAATAGTAACCAAATTCCCAACTGCTGAGCTCTGACGGGTGAGTGCTGAAAGAAGATGCAGATGCCATGGATGAAAGCCAATGCCTAAACTTGTTAGAAGATGAGTCAATTGGGTAAGAGATAAACGTACCCAAGCAGCAAGAATCAATGCAGGTTCAATGACCGACTCAACTCCATCATGATAAAGTGTAGTTATCACGAGATTCACAATGCACGTAGCAGCACCGATGGCAGAGAAGACGACAATGAAGCTCTTGGCGCCTCTATTCGTAAACTCTGCGAGCGATCGCGGCGAGGCGCATCCATCGTCATCCTGGTAGAACTGGTCCCTCGCCTTACCATTTCTCGATTGACGAAAAGCTGACCGCAGTGCATGTGAACACGATAGCAGCGACACAGCTACTGCAGCGCTGCTCAAAGTCAGAGGTAGTATTACACTCATGTTTAACAATGTTGAAACATCCAAAAAGTTGCTGACGAACTGTAAATTACGGGTATGTGCTGAGTATGTCCCAACCTCTACGAGTAATGACTCTACATCTTTACACGTTTGCCATTGAGTTTGCCCTTGACTTTTAGCGTATAAACACTCCCTTGTAACGATCGACGAAACTATCGATCAAGGGGACCGAGGGTTCGGTCCGTCTCCGCGAGACATGGCTTGGAGGACAGGGTTTGAACGGACAATGCTGTAGAGGCCAGCCACACAATTGCACACGCACTGAGACATGCAGCGGAGAAAAATAGAGGCATGTAGAATTATGTCATGTCAAGCAGGGTAAGAGACATGACAACTGACATGTGCAACCAAGATTATCTCAACGCGCTCCATAGCTGAAATATCCTCCCTCATTCGACTTATCAAGGTGAAGCAAGTAAGAAGATTAAACTAAACACAACAATATGTATCAAACCAATTTGTCTCAAACAAATCTGTCCCAAACCAATACGTCTTTCTCTGTTACTTTCTCATCACAGAGCAAAGCCATGATCCTCCAGAAGACACAGCGACGATACGTCCTCCGCTCGCCCTCCATGTTCCAAGCCCCAACAGTTTACCATTGGCGACGTGATATGTACCTACCAAAGGATACTTCACCATTCCCACCGAGGCACGTAGCACAAGGTCGTAATCGATGGGAACGATTCGTCGTTGTACAACACACGAAACTCCGGGGACGATATTGGCTGAGCTGAGACCCTCGAGACGAGCCGTCCATTCATCGCCTGTCAAATCGTCGCCAAAGATGATGCCATCTCCTTTGCCACTGCGTATAGGCTTCAGGATGTAACCCTGGCGTGACTGGGGACCTGCTTGGATGAGAGTGTCCAATTCCGTGGAACCTGGGAGGATCGTGTCCACGATGTTACTCTCAAGAGCCTCAGCTTGCGTCTCTGTCAGAACGCCACGGGCCGTTAACCTAGGCAACTCTTGTCGTATTATGCCCAACATGCGTTTGTCGTGCACGAGTAATACGGTACGCATATCGTTGAAGCATCTGAGACTGATCTGTCGTAACACGTCCAGATCTAGTGCATCGAGTTCCCGCTGATGCAGTTCCAGTCCGACCTGGTGAATCTCGTCCCAGACCTCCCCATTCTTGGCTTTGAACCTCCAGCTGTTTACCGCCGGCTCATCAATACCCTTTACGACGCAGCAAAGTCGGTATCCAGTCTTACTGCGCACGTCTGGGAGTAATCTTAGCTTATCCGGGGTAACAAGTCTTGGCTTGATACCAAAGCGACGCTCGACAGCATCGATAAACATGTGAATATCAATGCCCTTTTCGTCGCCCTTGAGCAGATGCAGGGGATAGTTGGGATCGAACAAGCTGAACAATCCTTGTAAGATCTACACAAACACAAAGTCCTGTCAGAATTCAAGAGTCGTACAGGGCATGGGGGTTGCATTGGCTTACCATCTCTGGCTCTGTCGCGCCAATGAGGCCTGTTTCTTCACCCCGCACATTCCGATTGATAGCTTCCTGGCCATACGCTTCATGCATGAAACCATTGAAGGAGAACCGTGCATTTATCTCGGTGATGCAGTAATTCTCTTGACACTTGGCTGTTTCTTCGACGAGAAAGTCAGGGCGCCATGAGCCAAGACGCTGGGGGAATGGAGCCAAGTTGCCGATCTTGACCTGTGTCTCGATCCACTATGACTCGTTAAAATGTCTTCTCTCGGAATTGTCTGCAACTCAGAAGACTCACTTTTAGTAGCTCCTCTTCTCTTGGCTCCAGTGGCATGCGTTCGGGGAACCGTGCATCTGTGTCACTCCACCATCGTTGCACAATATCTGCAATAGCTGCTGTCAAAGCCTTATGCAGATCCTTCATCTGCTGCTGGTGATGTTCACCAACTAGGACAGGACGTGGACATCCAGAGGCGTAAGAGCCATTATGCCAGAGGTTAGCAGGACATAGATTGAGGACTGATTCTTGCAGAAGGGCTTCCTCTCGCGCAAAGCTGGCTACATCGATGTTGTGACTGGCGATTGGTACAACATCATCAGGACCAGGGCCAACAATAATATGTGTCAGCTTTTGGGTATGCATTTTGGAGGCTGGAACTCGAGATTCAAGTTTCAAGGTGGGTTGTTCTGGTAGATGACAGCAGGGGAACAGAGGATCATTGTGAGGCTATTTATGTAAGAGGAAATGAGAACCAGTAGTCGACTGTCAACCTTGGCGCTTTTGTATCACCTCCATCCCGTGGTCAGAGCCACATCAAGGAAGCCTAATGGGTGGTTATCACCGGACTTCCCTTGTCTAGTAGTGGATATTGCTAGGACCAATGATCTCAAATAGGAGCGTGCGACGCAAGACGTGGTTCAGGCCGGTTATTACCAGGATGTTTGAGAAACGAGACCTCAACAGACTAAGAGACAAGAAGACTCGTACCGGCCCGCCTTCCATGGACGATGTTAATAAGTCTGAAGCCCCATCGAGACCTTAGTCACTCTGGCTCATCTTCATCAATCCGCCCACCATGTATCGCTTCTCAAGTACTCCCCGTCTACTACGATCCTTTACATCAAATCCCTGCTCCCAACTATCCCGTGGCCTTGCTACTCTGGCTTCAGAATACACACTTTCAGTCTTGGAAGCTCCTTCTCTTTCTTATGCCCAACATCACGATCATGTCGATCGTGTATCTTCTCAACTTGAGCGTACAGGAATGCTCAAAATCAGTCTCGGCTTCCGTGACGACTCAAGTTCATATCTGAAGCAGCTCCTCATAAGTCTTCATGAGAATCACAATCACAATCTCCCTATATCTCATAGTTCGAGGCAGGGTTGGTTTTGGGATGTCCGTCCCAGCAAAACCATGTTTCAAGCTGGTGATCATCAGGTACGCTCCTGTATATACGAATTGACTTCACATTCTGACAAGTATAGGCACGATCAGAAACAATGTCCGAATTTCCGTGGCACACCGATTGCTCGTATGAAGATCCCCTACCACGGTACTTTGCCCTCCAAGTCCTTCAGCATGATCGTTACGGAGGAGGCACTCTATCCGTCATGAACGTTGAGAAACTCAACGAACTACTCTCACCAGAAAGCAAGGCGGCACTCATGTCCTCTGAATTCCGCATTGAGATCCCGCCAGAGTTCATTAAGAATGCCGACAAAAAACACATCACCGGAAGTATCCTCAAGTCTAACGGCGAGTCCACCATGATTCGTTTCAGAGAGGACATCGTCACACCATTAACGGACCGAGCGAGACTCGCACTACAAGAACTCAGAGACGCCCTCGTGCAGCACGAGGTTCAGGCACACACAACCGTGCATCTCAAATCGTCGGATCTACCGAAAGGGTCTATCATTCTCATGGACAACCGTCGTTGGCTACACGCTCGAAATGACATCAAGGACCCAGAGCGCCATCTCCGGAGGGTGAGATGGGATGCATGTGCTTTCAATAATTAGGACACGATGATATATCGTATTGGACAGATAGCTTAGTTAGTGTTTAATCATGCATACGGGATGCACCGTGTTGAAGGAATTTGTCAATATCATCTTTTTAGACTTTCGTATTGCAGCTTGCCGCTTTGTGATGTGCATAGAATTTGCGCCACTGGATGACTGTGGGTTTCTGGCTGAGACACAATCATGTCGTCTTGCTGTCAAGACTCGTAAGCAATGACTATCATCAATTTTACAATGCGAGTATCCATCTGTGTTGCACATCACGGTTCCCGAGTCCGTTCGTCACAAACGCCTCATTTCTTCAACCCGGAAGCCATGTCTCAGTATGCCGTCAAGCCGTGTCTCTAAGCTCAAGACCTTGTCCCTGCCCAGGCCGTCTATTTGACCCGACCCGCTTTAGCCCTGGCGATCTTTCAGCTGACAACTTGCTGAAGATCTCATGCAGGACCCATGCTAGCACGTCCATACTGCCGGTGAGATACGGCTTTAATGATCTCATTCGATGGCGTTACAAAATTTGCTGCCACGAAACGTTGGTTGCGTCCGCTCAGGCTGCCTCAACTCGGTATGCTTGCACCTCCCTCGGTCTCTTGCGTGGGCGGATCATGTCTTATCATTTGAGACACCCGGAGGGAGCATGCATTAGTCAATTGCTCATCATTTCGCGGTGAACATCAGAGGCAGCATTCGTACCACTCAGTGTTTTGCCGTGTCCACGTTCTCTCAAGGTTGGCTCTGTCTTCGTCTTGCCCTTACATGTTTACACACGCGTATAAGACCTGCCTACAGAGTCGTTAGACTACAACCACGAGCATCTAGCAGCCTAATTTGTCAGATTATTCTCACTTCCCAATTTATTGGAAAACATGGATTCAAGCAAGTTGTACTCCTTGACTGACGTGTTGGCGGTCGCCAAGACACATCCTTTCTACTCCGATGCCAAATATCCACCAAGTGATGAAGCTATTCGCGTCGCTCGCGAGAAAGCTTCTGTTCAGAATGGCCATCCAAGCTATATTAGCAGAAGTTTGATCAAGCCTCTTTTTAATCTCCTCACATTGTCATCTCGTGGCACATCCACATTGACACCAGAAGAAGCCCAACTAAAATCACGACCATTGCTTCACAAACAAGATCTGTGAGTATCCCGACGCACTGTTCCAAACCATCTAACACTCTCAGATACGATGTCATTGAGAGGCTAGTCAACGATATCAGCCCGGAAAACACATACCGCCACAATGTTTACACAAGTACTACCGGTGGCGGCAGCACTCTATCAAGACCGTTGTTTTTCGCAACTGATGCGATGGAGAATCGTCGCCATAGAGCTTATTTCGGAGATTTCTTGAGCAAGACCGGTCTCATTGAGCGTGGTGACTGGGTTGTCACCACTCATTGCGGAGGCAGTCTATACAGGTATGTGAATGTGCAAGCTACGATTGATGAGAAGCACAATATTGACAAAGTGTAGATCGCTAGACCTGACGCTGGAGACTATGGAGAACGCTGGCGCTTCCGTTCTCGCAGCCGGAAGCTATAGCAAGCCAGCCGAAACTGTCAGTCTGCTAAAAGAGTTCTATGCAAACGTCCTTACGGGGTAAGTGCCACTTCCCATACCCCAGCATCTTTGGGTCGGAGCTCTAACTGTTGTAGCGATGGGAGTCATATCGTGTCAGTGGTACATTATATCTCAACCTTGAAAGAGGGCAGGGATAAGATCAAACTGAACAAGATCATCTACACTTCCGAAGCACTCACTGTGGCGCAAAAGGCACACATCTACGATGTTCTTGGCTCTGTCAAGATCTGCTCCGTACTGGGTAGCGCAGAGGCCGGTCCGTACGGAGTAAGTACACCGGAACTCACTCCTTCTGAACCAGAAGCGACATACAACGACTTCATCATCGACACTCGCATGACACTGATTGAGATTCTGCCACTTGACTACGCAGAGAACAAAGAGATCCCTGTTCCAGAGCTTCTTTCTGAAGGAGAGACAGGAGTGATCGCGCAAACCGTACTAGCGCGTCTTCGCAACCCTGTCGTACGTTATGTAACAGGCGACGTGGGATCCCTCCATCCTCTTCCCGAGGAAACCCGTTCCCAAATTCCTCCATCTGATCTACCCTACCTCCGCGTCCTCCGTCTACATGGCCGCGACCGACGCTTCAGCTTCATGTGGGATGGATTCGACACCCGCTTTGACAACCTAGCTACGTTGCTCTCTGAGGAACAGTACGGGGTTCTCCAGTGGCAGGTGATTCTGAGCAAGATGGAGCCATCTCTAGAGGCCTTTCTAGAGATTCGCCTCCTGTGCAAAGAAGACGAGACTTGTAGACAAACTGCTCTGTCTCGATTGAATACTTTCCTCAATATTTATCCTCCCAATCAACACAAGTTCAAGGTTACCTTTGTTGAGGGGCTGGCTGGGTTTGAGTTGAGCAAGACGGGACAAAAGGTGGTCAAGTTTGTTGATCGATCTGCATAGCTGGACGAGGTACTGTCGTCAGATTTATGCTAGGCTATGTCTTACGTATAATAAATAATTCTTCATTTCTACCTCCATCACCTCACGATAAGATCTTATCAGATTCTAAGCACATTCTTTGCTGAGTCATCGAAACCCACACCCAAGGCAGCAACGACAATTCTTTTCCTTTAGCCCCTTAATTAGTCAAGTTATAAATATCTCATAGTATCTCTTCAACTAAAAGAAGAGGATCTAATACTCTTCACCATCTTCAATTGTTCGTTATGGCTCAAAATCAGCCTGTGGATACAAGTTTCCCTTGTGGGTTACCATCAGAACGACGATCTTCATCAGCTTCGGAAGGATCGACACAAGCATCTTTAACCTATGAGAATGCATCTTCACAAACTTCAAACCATGAATCTCAAGAAGATGAAGATGACGATGGAAGTGAAGCGGGTTCAGAAGATCTTTCCAGAAGAGAGCCAGTTTACACCACCCAAGAACTGGTTACTATCATTCTCGACTTTTACAACTTCCTAACAACTCTTCACTTTGATGCTGCAAATCTCAGAACAGCTCCACCAGAAGGATGGCAGAACCTCACACCTGAAGCACTATCAATCTTGGACAAATCCGAATACGTTCTCGATCTCATCCGTCACATCCCCTACTTCAAACAGTCCTTCTGGTCAATCGGCTTCCTCTACAAGTCCCAACTATGCGATATCCCCGAATACTCTCTCAAGGACTTTGAGGAAGAGATGTGGTGGGCAGAAGACTATGAATTCGTTTCCACGAGAGGTGAAGAAGATGGAAGACACTTTATCCGCCTTGCCGAAGGACGAGAAAGCGGTGGCCGCATGGTATGGCTGAATGCCAAGGATGGTGAGATTATCGACTGCGATATAAGAGGCGATCCAGAAGATCCGGTGGATATTCAGGTTTATTTCAACAGTCTCAAGGAGAGATATCGAAAGTTGGAGTTGTTTCCAGGTCCTCCTAGCATTGTTACTCAAGAGTATGAGGAAGTGCCAGAGGACGATGATACGATCACTGAGCAGGAGTTTCTGGAACAAGGACCAGGGATCTCCGTTTACGAGAATGCCAATTTTGCTAGGAAGCTTTATCGTAGGTTTGGATGGCCTGATGCCTTTCAAAGGGACGAGTGCTGGAAGGAGGTCGGGAGATTACAGGATGAGATGAACGACATGGATGACAGTATCTGGGAAGGGACTCCTGTGTACGGTCGACATTGAAAGATTGTATGTAAATGAGACACGTTGGTCAATATTTAAATGCTTGTTTCTAAAGAACTTGCCTCGCTGGATATCAGTGTTAAGTCATACATCGGATGAAAATCGATCCATCTTTCAGATTGCTAAATACTCTATCACAGTATATATCATGTAAGGAGACCCTCTTGTTTATTCTATAGAGGATATGTGGTAATAAGAGAGTTCAGCTACCAGAAGCATAAAAAGTACTGTTGGTAGGTTATTGTGTAAGGTGTAGAGGGGACTTTTACGTTAAGAATTTGGAAATATACTAAGACTTAAAATACAACAATTCTGCTGCCTGTCAGGCTCGTCTAGTCATACTAGTACATGCTATAAAGTCTTTCCTTAGACAATGCATAATACCTCGTCCCACTTCGTGCCTTCGTCGTCATCTTCATATCCAGTCTCACATTCAGCATCCCACATCGCCACACCGGGGCTTTTATCAAAGAAACACCACTGTCCAAGCCTAGCCTCACACTCAGCACCACAACCTCTCAAAAACTGCATGAACTGACCCAAAGGTCCCGTCGGATCAGGCAGCCCTTCCTCTTCGTCCAGCTCTCCGACGTAAATGCCATACAAGTACACGCTCTGTAGGGATCCCTGGCTTCTGTCTTCCTCCAAGACCGTTCGGACCATGTTGAGCAGGTTTTCGCTAGCTGCTGCCGTAGTCTTATCTTCCATCCATTCCGACTCGGCTATGCCGTCATTCTCGATGTAGTCTGCTGCAGGACGCTGCTCGAGGACGAGTGTTTTGAGCGTGGGTAGGGATGCTTGGAGGATCTGACGCCAGTCACTGTGGCAGGCTTTCTCAGCACGTGTAGACCAAGTGTACTCGTTACAGCTGTCTTCGTAGTCTGACTCTGCGGGTTGAGAGAGGCGGAGATGTGTGAGTTTGGGCAGACTTAAACCTCTGTCTTGATAGGATGATAGATATCCTCCTAAAGGACGTGGGATAACAGCCTCACCCCTCAGACTGCCCCAGTCTGACTCATCGTCGTCGGAATCTGGCTCACTATCCTCATAGTCGATTTCCTTCTGAATCTTTTCGTGGGGAAGAGGTGAGTAGTCGGGATGTGAGGTATTGGACGTGGAAATCGGACGATCCAACATACCAAGCTCCAAACGCTCAAGAGTATCACCGGCCTTGAATACCCATGCAGGCAGAGTTCTGGGCACATAACCTGAAAGCCTTACAAAACGAAGTCGAGGTGTAGGACCTTTGATCTGCTCCACTGGGTCTTCTCCGTCTGTCTGATCAAGGTACTGAAACTCTCTCGCGTAGATTTCCAGAGTCTCAAGACCGGTCATGTAAGGGAAAAGCTCCCAGACTCGAATAGCGTCCGGGTAGATTTCTACATAATCTCGAGTCCTTGGCAACCAACAGGGGTCAACAACGGTGCACATGTGCTTGATTCGCTTTGCAACGTGCTCCAGGCGGGCCGGATTTTCCGCGTGCAGAGTCTGCAGAGTGTTGAAGAAAGCCTCTGCTTTCAAGTCGCCATGGTTCCATCCCGATTCTGGATGGCATTTCCGACCGCTGGGACTGCGAAAAGGAGGAGGAACGTTGAGTTCAGAGGAGGATTCATGGAATCCAACAGCATGGAATTCAACATCGGTCCAAATCAGGGGGATGACAATGTTGCTGAGGTGCTTGGAAGTACGAGCCAGCTGGGCGAGATTGTGATTTGGGAGTTGAGAGAATATGCTGAGTTGAATCTCGGCAGGAAGACCCTCGAGGCCTGGGTATGTAAAAGACATGGCTGCTAACAAAAGTAGTAATGAGAATTATTGTTGAACTTTTTGCGCACTGTTATGGGCATCTCTTTTTCAACTGAAAAGGGACGTCTCGCCAGAAGACGTCGATGAGAATAATTGTTGTCTGCGACATGGCTCAGTTATATCTGGATTTATCTCGAACCCCTGAACGCTCTAGCGTAAGTTGTTGGTCCGTCAATTAATTTGAAGACAACGCCAAGTGGATATAAGCGACTGGTGCCTGCGAATAGTGGCAACCAAAGTAGGCAGAAATTCAATGGCTGGTCATATGAATCATGAGAGATAAACTGGGTAAGTCGTCTAATGGGTAGGTAGTACAAACGTTGGCCTTCAGTCTTGGAGTACAAAAATGAACAGCCCAAGAAATCTGATCGAAGCAGTATAAACCGATGTACTAATTGTGTCTCTTATGCTTTTGGCAACTAACTTCCTGATACTCTAAGAACAGGGACCACCAAAGACAAAACCAACAGGTTAAGCCAGACCAATTTGAGCCAGTATTTGCGGCTCTTTTTATCCGTAGTATTACGGCATTTCCCCACTCATCTTCAATCACGTCACAACTTCACTCAACCACCTTCATATCAACCTCCAAAATGTCTTCCTTCGCCGTAGTAAAAGACATCGACCACCTCGTCCTAACCTGCCATGACGTCCAAGCTACAATAGCATGGTACACAAAGTACCTGGGCATGAAACACGAACCCTTCGGCCCCGAATCCAGTCCCCGTCACGCTTTGAAATTCGGCACGCACAAGATCAACCTCCACCAGCGCGGTAACGAATTCGAGCCCAAGGCCCAAACGGCTTTGCCTGGGACTGCTGATCTGTGCTTTATCCTTGAGGAAGGGACTGATTTGCAAGGGTTAATCACGGAGTTTGAGAAGGAGGATATCAAGGTCCTTGAGGGGGGAGGGGTTGTTGCTAGGACTGGTGCTATGGGAGGGATTAAGAGTATTTATGTTCGTGATCCGGATGGGAACTTGATTGAGTGAGTTTCATTGATAAATGCTTCGAGTCGTCATCTAACCATTGGCAGGTTGTCTTACTACACCTCTTGATAGCCCCATGAATGCTTTCAAGACACGTTTTATATCGTGCACATCAAAGCGACAGCCAACTGATCTTCCATGTGCTCTATTAAAAATCTATCATAAACAAGTACAAGCCACATAAGTTGTTTACACATCTAGTTATTTTCAAGCATGGTCTTGAGCTCAGCAAACTTGACAGGCTTTGGCAGAAACAAATCCACACCAGCAGATATCGCATCAAGCCTTGCATCCGCGCTCGCCAGACCTGTCAACGCAAACACTGTCGTCCGAGGGACCTTGTACTTAGCCTCGATCTTTCGAATCCTCTTTGTCGCCTCAACGCCATTCATAACGGGCATGCTGATATCCATCAGTACGTAATCGAACCGCTTCTTGATAGGGCCTCGAGGTTCACCCTTGCCGATGGTTGATTTTGTAAACGTCTCGACTGCCTCTTCTCCATTCTCGGCTTCTTCGTAGGTGAAGCCACACTTCTTCATGAACATGGTCAAGAGGTTGAGGTTGATCTTGTTGTCATCAACTAGCAACACATGGGCCTTGTTGGGCATTTCTGGTTTGTTTGGTTTTTGTGACTCCCGTGCTGACTTGTCATTCTGTTCGATGCTGCCGTCTTGTTTTTGGCCATCCGGCTGGCCGTGTTCCTGCTCTTCGCGAGCATGGTTCTCCATCTTCGTCTCAACGTCCTTCTTGCGATTGTTGCTCTGTTCCTCCTTTTTGCTGTCGTTGTTGTAATGTTCCATTTGTTTTTGATGATCTTTTTGGCTCTTGATCCTGCCTACATAGCCATCCTCTTTGGATTCGGACTGGCTTTGCTCATCCTCAGGTAGCGGTGTGGTGGTGGTATGTGCATCGTCTGACATATTATTCCCATCTCGATGCAATGTTAAGTTCATACGCTCTGCCACACCTCTCGTCTTAGGAGTTCCATGTCCGCCTCTTGTCTTGTTATCAGTAGAAGCACTGTGGACTAATTGGCCGTCACCGTCATCATCTTTAACTTCTTTGATCCGTTGCAAGCATCGGCTAAACACTTGCGCAAGTTTTCTAGGGCCGCATCTGGGTTTTTTGTCAGTATAGATGAACCAGAAAACTGGATTTCCAAAACTTACGGTTGTGGAATGACTTCAACCACGTTAGATAACTTGGCCAGGGCTGTGGTCTGGGCTCGTGATATCTTTGCCGCCTCCTCCTCGTTCAAGCTGATGATGATGATGGGTGTCTTCTTGTTCCTGGGACCCTCCGCTACTGTTTCCTGGAAGCGCTTTTCCAGTGTTTTGGCGGACGGCGGCTCACAATACAGATAAAAGTCGGCCTCTGGAGGGTTGGTGTCGATTTCCCTCGCAGCCTTCATGCTGAACCAGCTTGAAAATATCTCAATTAAAGCCTCATTGCGCACCTTGACTTGCTGGGTGATGGTGTTAGAATTAAAGTCTTCGCTTGGTTCCAGAAGTACCAATGATTGTCCTTGAAGCTTTTGCTTCATTGTATCCATAGGCTCTTCTGACTTGTTTCCTTCTTCGGGAACAGGTTCCAGACGCAACCGAACTTCTATCTCGGTGCCTTTGCCCTGTTCCGATTTGACCTCAAGAGTTCCTCCAAGCGAGTCCACAATCTGTTTGACAATGCTCAATCCTAAGCCAGTGCCGGGCTGGAAAGAATCTTCCTGGCTGAAAGGAACGAAAAGACGGTTCTGTTGAAAGTCTTCGGACATGCCTTTGCCAGTATCGGTTACCCGGATCATGACGTCGATCCTTGCGTCGTCGCTAATCTCTTGGGCTCGTACCGAAACGCAGACGAACCCTATTGCTGTATACTTCAAGGCGTTGGCAAACAGGTTCATAACAATTCTTCGGATGGCGCCTGGTTGCGTCCTGACCATCCAAGATGTTCTCGGGGTGATATCCAAAAGAATTGAAACAGGATGCTCGGTTCCAAGCCCACCAACAACTTGTTCTCCTGCGCCTAACATCCCATCGCATCCTTGATCCACCGACTTTTTGGGCAGTTTCTTGAAGTTATGACCAGTGGCAACAGCATCGACAACCTCCTCGACAAGTACGGAGAGGTCTACCGCTGCAGTCATATTCAAGCTTTCCATTGAATCAGAAGACAAACTGATGATCTTGGCGTGCTTCCCCTTCCTAGTCCGTCCGCTTCCAAGGTTATTTATCTTGCTAAAGTCGAGCACATGGTTTAACGTGTCGAGAAGTGTTTTTCCGCACGTTGCAATTGAGTTGACTAGACCAACTTCGTATGAATCGGTCACCGCGTCCTTGAGAAACTCGGCAGCACCCAGAATACCGTGCAAGGGACTTCTCAATTCGTGACTCATGCTCGCAATAAATGTCGTCTTTGCCGCTTCATTCTTCCTCGTATTTATGCGCCCAACTTGACTCGTGATGCTGTTTCCAAATGCACGAAGGTAGGATAAGTCCTCATCCAGGTTCATCATGCGGCCTGGGGCTGATGTCCAAAGAAAACATCCACCCATCAGTTTATCCTCGACATAGTCAAAGAGTGGAAGAAAGACGATAGCCTTGGCGCCGGGTATCTTCTTAAGCAGTTCCCTGTGATCCATAATGTCCTTGTTCTTGTTCTTGTCCTTGCGGCGCTTATGCCTTCCGGCTGTAGGGACGGAACTTGCATCGCTCGCGCTATCATCATCGGAAGAGAGGCCAGCTCCTTCCTCTGTGAATGTGAAAGCTTTTCCTTTGGGGAAACGAGAGAAGTATTTCTCCAACGTTCCAATCGAGAAAGAAGGGCCCTTCTCGAGATCCAAAGGCTGGCTCTTGTCAGCAAGCGAATAGGCAAGCAACTTACACGGCCTAGAGGTTGGTGACGCTTCTGAGTCGGAACTATCTGTACTGAAGCCATCAGGCTCGGCCGCGACCCGTGTCGGCAAGTCTTCAGAGCTCGCGTTGTCACTGTGGTCTACTTGGAAAGTTTTGCTCATGTGCTGGATGTTGGCGGCTGTGGCACCAAAGAGCACAACACCATCCGCCAATATGGAGGATCGCAAGTTGTCAGCTGCTCGGTGATACATTCTTGATAAGCCGTCCGTTTTCGGTTTGGTCTTTCGGTTTGGCGACGTCTCTTTCTGCGACCGCCTGGTAGAGTCGGGATCGACTTTACGCATATTGTTATGTAGTGACGAGCGTCGCGTGGCTGAGATCGACATGCCTGGAGGGCGCTTGATCGAAGGACGTTGAGGTTGGTCATCCTTTGACAAGGTGGGGTCGTCGCTGGAACATCCCTCAATAAAAGTTGCCAAACCACGCACAATGCGTTCACCTTTGAACCTATCAACACGATCGCGCGCCCATTCGAGATGTTCCGTAATCGCTTGCGCAACGCTCTGCATAAACTTGACGTCCTCTACCGTCAAGCCCTCGCGGGGTAGTTCGTCCGAGACAGCGTATGCTCCGATCTTATAACCCTTCCTCGAAAAGATGGGTACGCCAGCGTAGAAGCGCACTCCTGGTTCGGACTGGACGTATACTCGGGACTTGAAGCGATCATCGAGGCGGCAGTCGGGTACGATTAGACCCGAGGCTGTATAAGTCGTTCCATCTGGGTCGCGACCGGTACAGGAGTTGTGTAGACAATGTTCGCAAACGGCATCTGGGCGGGAGAGGATCGATGTTCCTACTGGGGTGAAGTTAGCAGGTGCAAGAGTGTGTGCGTCGATAGACAGAGGGGTTACGCACACCACAACTCGCTATTGTAATCGGAAATGCTAGACTGTTTGTTCTTATCGTTGGGATCGTCTGCTAATGTCCCGAGTCGCAAATTGCGTGTGGCTTCGGCGAGGATGTACTGGTTGTTCGTATCGATAAGCGAGACCATAGCACGCTTCACGTTGAGACGGAAGACAGCCAGCTGAGCAAAGGCGGAGAGGGCCTTGTCGGAGGAAGGCTGAGGGACGTTTGCGTCATTGATTTGGGAGGGTGCCGAGATTCCATCGACATTGCGGGCGACTCTAAGTGAAGAGCCTTGTGCTATCTGCCAGCTCTGGAAGTAACTCTGCACTTCGCGTTCGCGTTGCAGCTCTGCAGAGCTCGACATTGTATCGTGGAATGTACTGTCATGTCATGTCAGGGTTGGGTAGCAAGCAAATGGAATTCATGCGGCAGAGAAGAATCAGCGTGTCGGGTTAGTGGAGGAGTGGGATAATGTTCCCCCTCTGGGTAGAGGAAGCAGAAGCGGAAGAGGAAGAGGAAGAAGAGAAGAGAAATCTAGGTACCAATTGCGTCATAGTTGCCCCCGAGCGTCAGCGTCATTGGAAGAAAGGCTGACGGGCCTGTCAAACTGCCTACTAGGTTCAGGTCTAGAGCCTTTCCAGAATAGGTAGCCCCCCAGGCTACACCTAAATGAGGTAACGCCAGTACAAGACGGGCAAGAAGGGACAGGAACAGTGATCAAAATACAGGGTCAAAGATCGATTAGCGGTCAAGTTGGCGATTTGCGAACGTGATCAACCAGAACCAGGTTTTTTCTTATCCGTTTTTCTCTGCCTCAGCCCATGATCATAATCCCTCATTTCTCCGAGTCATCAAATGTCAAGCTTCGCCAAGAAAAATTAAGCTGCTTGAATGCGGGGGAGTTCCAAGACCTTATTTATAGATCTACAGCAATCTTACAGTTTGCTTTGTTAGTACGTAGGCTACAATATCCAATTGAGTTTCCAGACATGAACGGTTGAACTCGACATTCTGGTTCAGGCAACCAGCCCACTATAAGACCGTTGACATACAGCGTTCGAGGTCCCCGATCATACTCCGAAAACTCCGGCTCGCTGGTTTCCTGTTTAGGCCATCTCAACCAAAAGTCCCAGAAATATCTCCTTGGAGATAGCAAGATGCCATTCACAATGCTTACTATGAATCCTTCGGTCCAATATTGTAGTCTATCCCATTATGAAAGAATTAATAAGCGTCGTATTGGTGAAATAGATAAATAAGTGTCCAGCGCTCCCAGTCCCAGTATGTCATCATCACCCTCCAACTCCATTGCAATTCAACAAACACAACCACCTTCATCATGTCTTCCGCCAAACACACAGCACGATCAATTCTCGACGCATTCTACGATGCCGAGCGTGTTTATATGGCATCATCACCCGAAGAACGCGACTTTAGCGGCATGGCAGCAACACTCTCAAAAGAAGTTAAACTCAAACAAACATCAGGCCTACCCTACGCTGGCGAATACGTTGGACCTGAAGGGTTCCAGAAGTGGGCAGAAGACATGGCCAACTACTTCGACAAGGTTGATGTGCAGAATCCCGAGATTTTCGAACGCGAGGGTTCCAACCGTATCATCTCGCTCGGCTACCTTCACCTTCGAGTTCGCAAGACTGGTGAAGAGCTAAAGTGGCCCCTGTGCCAGGTCATGACGGTGGATTTGGAAGCCGGTGTTATCAAGAGCATTATGCCGTTTTATTGGGATGTATATGCGCTGAACAAGGCTATCGAGCACACACCTGAGTTATAATAGCCATCTCAAAGAAACCACCACCTATAGAAGAAACAAGCTATCTTAAAATCAAATCCAATAAAACTAACAACGTGTACTTTTGCAATCACCGATGTTCCGCAATGATTTTATCACAATATTCCGCAAACTCAGCAGCCGTCCCTGTCCCTCCTTGCTCCTTGGACTTGAGATTCTCCAGCAAATCCGGTCTAGGACTAGGATGGAACCGACCCCAGGGCCAAATAAACCTGCCTCCATCTTCAATCTGTAGATCTGGCGAAAGGCCTGCCCAAAGGTTGGTGTATGCACCAAACTTGGCATGATAAAGGATTATCGAGACGGCATAACGAACCGCCCAGGGCATATGGCGCAGAAGGGAAGTCTGCAAGTTACCAGGATTATGGCACACGCTGAGAACGCCCTGAGATCCGATCTGGTTTGCCAACACGCTGGCGAGATACCAGTTTCCGGTCTTTGAATTTGTGTAGTTGACTTGTGGATCTTTAGATGGGTTGATGACTTCTTTCATGTCAACTCCTCCCTTTGGAAGAGCGACGTCTGTAACGATGGATGCTGTCCAGACCACGCGCACTGAAGCAGGTGGTTGGTTTTTGGCGGTTTGAGTTAGAACAGGTACGAGAAGCTGCGTAAAGTACCAAGGTCCGATGGCATTCGTCGCAATGCTGAGCTCATACCCTTGCGCCGAGACTGAGCCTGGGGGAGGCATGGATACGCCTGCGTTGTTGAATAACACATCAAGTCTTGATTCTTTGGCTATGAATTCTTCCGCAGCCGACTTGACAGATTTTAGATCGTCGAGGGATATCTTAAGGAAGGATAGGCTTCCAGATGAATCAGGACAATGTCCTTTCAGTTGCGCGATGGCCTGCTCGCCCTTTTCCTGAGATCTTCCTGCGATATAGACTGACCCGCCAGCTTCGTATAGCATGCGACTCAGCTCAAAGCCAATGCCCGAGTAACCGCCTGTGACGAGGAAGACACGTCCATCTTGTGGTTGAAGATTTTCCTCGGTGAATTGAGGTTTGGGCGGGAACATGAGAGAGTACGTGTTTCCCATGGTGAGTGTTTGTTTGTGGTGACTTGGTTGATGAATGATGGAGAATTCCAGTGGCTGGAAGGAAGAGAAAGGGCGGGGATAAGAACCCGGAGACTTTGTATGCAACAGTGACGCATTACAAACCTGGCAACGTTAAATACAACAGCAATTAATGATAAGCGAATCCTCCGTCGAAAACCTGTGCCTTTCAGGGTTACGTTATATGCATCTCAATTGCAATTGGTCGAGCCACTATCATTATCCTTGTCTCTTGATAAACTTTCACGACCCTCGCTCAGCAAGCATATTCGCGATATGCGACGCCAACCTCTCAATCATACCCAACCCAGGGTCATGATCAGGGTTAACTTCTGCAACAGTCAGCCCACCAACTTTATCACTTCCAAGTAGCACTTTCAACGCCCTCATCATCTCCTCGAATTCAACACCAGTAAAGTTTGGCACATTCGCCAGCGGAAACGTTCCCGGGTCAATCGAATCAACGTCCAAGTGCACCATAATCACATCCACCTTGTCCTCGAGATACTCCAACGTTTCTCTCGCCCGCTGTTCTGGATCTTTCGCCAAGGATGCTGAGCTGACGGCCTTGTAGTTGTTATCAAAAAGATACTTGAAATGCTCGGGCTTGTTTCCCGGCAGAGACATATTTGTGCCAAAAAAGACAGTGTTGGAGGAATCGCAGACTGGTTCGCCCGATGGACGAGAAAATTGTTCCATTCGCGAAAGTGCACCGGGTAGTCGAACAAGATGTGCCATGTTCATTCCAGCAAATGTCCCGATCGAACCAGGTTCCGTTGGAGAAGTCAAATCGGTATCAGCGTCGATATAAATCAAGCCAACGCGTCGAGGAGGTGACTGCGAACCTGCACGTTTCCAAAAGGCAGATAGAATAGCTGGAAGCATACAGCACTCGCCGCCTATGACAAGCTGGAAATCCGATTTATCAGATGAAGACGCAAGGTTACTGCTGACAGTACGCTCAACGGATTCGCAAACTGAAATGTTGATATCCTCGTTTCGTGCACCGCCAGGGCTAAAGGTTGCCGCGGTATAAGTTGCTGGCGATTCCAAGGCATGATATTCTGAGACAGATGGTACGCCGGCTTCTTTGAGTTTACTGACGATTCCGACGTCTTGAAATGCTTTGGGTGCTTTGGATTTTCCTGGGATGATAGAGCCGCAATCTGCAGGCACGTAAACGATTGATACTGACGCTGAGGCTGCCATATCGAAGGGCTCTTGCGAATGTTGATGGTGGTGTTTGGTCTTTTATGATGCTAGTGACATTTTTATAGCGCTTCCATTTTGGTCAAAGAAAGGGCGTAGGAAAGTTTCGACATGCTAAAGATTTCTTCCTTCATTCTGCTTATGGCATCCAGTCTCGATGTGACGTAAGTGTTGTCAATCACAGGGCGTAGAAACAAGACTTATTTAGGTCAACAAAGTCGACAACGACTTACGAAGTAGAGACTTGCTTGCCTTTGAAATTTAGCCCTCTTGAATACAGAAAGTTTCTGACATAGAATATCACAAAGGCAATGGAAAGTAATTAAAGTGCTTAAAAGCTTAACTTTTTGATTGAAATCAACTATATACATGAATAATCTTAATCATTCCTATTAATCCAACATGAAAGACATTTTGACCAAATCATTGATGGCATCCTTTCATTCACACAACTCGTACAGAGTACATTATTGGAGTTCTATCTCCCAGATATGTTCAGGACATTAATATGTCGCTTAGATACCGGCACCGAGGCCAGCGAGGAGAGCGACAACGGGGGTGAGGAGAGGGGCGAGAACACCAGTTCCGAGGCCAGCAAGGAGAGGAGAGAGAGCAGCAATGAGGCCGGGGAGGATGGCACCGACGAGGCCAATGACGAGAACGAGGACCTTGGCGAGGATCTGGAAGACGGAGTGGAGGACAGAGATGAGCTGGGGCTGGAGACCAGTGACGGTGACGATGGTCTTGACGGCAGCGAGGACCTCAGAGACAAGAACAACAACGAGGTTGAGGACCTTGTCGACATCACCGTCAGCGACAGGGAGACCAGCAGCGCCGGTAAGCTTGGTGACGATCTGGGTGAGCTCAAAGTTGACACCCTCAAGGCCGGGGATAGCCTTGTCAGCACCCTCAGACTTGGTGAGGTCGCCGGCCTTGACCTTGTCGGCAATGCCGCTGAAACCAGAGGTCTTGCTCTTGATGTTGGAAGCACCGCTCTGGAGAACGGAGAGGAGCTGGGCGGGGTTGGAGACGGCTCGCTTGATGGGAGAAGCAGAGCCCTTGGTGGCCTCGTCGACGACCTGGTCAACACCAGCGATCTTGAGGATGTTCTCGAGGTTGGCGACGGCGCCGCGGACCTCTTGGGTGTCGGGAGTAGGGTTGACACCAGCGGGCTGGGCAACGGGAGAGGCAATGGCCGAAGCGGCGAGAGCGAAGATGGAGAAGAAAGTGGCCTTCATTTTGAATGATTTTTGAGATGAGAGAGAGAGGTTGTTTTGAGTGTAGAGAGTGTGTGTGAGAGTGAGAGTTGTTGATGAGAGTGATGAGGATGAAGAGAACTGATTTGAAGCAGAGAAGATATGTCCTTATATACACAAATTCTCTCTTCTACTTTGATTCTTTCTTGTTTTCTTTTACCAACTATACAGGTCGATCACTCATTGGGAAATTGGTTTGGATCCCTGGATGTTAGTGGTGATGCCGATCACTCTCAAAGACTCGAGTCGTGAGAACTTAGCTTTGCGTCCAAGAGCCAAAGAGTCCACATAGCGTCCCCCTATGGCGTCTTCTCCACGAAGTATCCATTCTCAACTCCCGGACCTTTGTTTTTAGTGTTTATGCTACGGTATCGGAGGGTTACAATTTGTTGAGACTGCAGAGTACAATGTCTGTGTTGTTGTCAAAGAGTTTTGGATTTGGTGTGATATTCGCTGCAAGTGTCCGTTTGGTTCTTGCAGATCTTACTTGGTTGGATCATCTTGCTTACCCCTTTGAGAAAGTAATTCGCTGCACGTACTGTTTGTAGATATTTGATCGTCACCGCTATCGAATACTCAATCTTAGGTTTGCATCTCTCTCTCTCCCTGTCGATGTCATCGTCCCTATAGCCCCCTGCGCTAATCAACCCCCGACCCTATTTTTCGGAATTTTCTCACGGGATTAACAGTGGAGATATCCAGCTGCAGTGGACCCAGGTTCCATGCTTCCGGCCTGTCGATCGTAACTATTAACCCAGCAAATCTTGCTTCTTCTCCCTTGTGGTTTTCGATCTACGACTAGGTCCCATTAATACTAATTTCTGACAACTCATCAAGGGGCTCCGAATGTCTTGTTTGGTTAGCATACCAGGATTGAGACTTGGGAGGATGTTCAGGTCCGATGCTGTGACGATTATTACTTGTTTTGAGGATTTGCAATCGATGCTACTGCAGGCGTGCCATTCATTCTCTCCAGTCGATTGCATTAGTTTCGATATGCTCAGAATTGCACAGGGATGAAGGTCACTGAGATGACCACTGTCTACAGAGTACAGAGTGATATACTGGAATGCCCAAGACTGTACTGATCTATCCTGTCAATCCAAGTTGAGCAGCCACCTTGTTTCGGCATGATGCTAAGCATTCACTGCCAAGCCCCTACATTCCATTCCCCTAAACGTCTTCAACCTTTATGTCTTGGTTTGCCTTGCCGGCCCCGTGCCCCCGGTGCTCAGGCCGTCTCCACGTGTACTTGGCCCTACAGCAAGTGGACAGAGCACAGCCCTAGCAAGCACTACTATGGACCGGCCTCTTAGCTGATCGGCAGTTAATACAGTAGATCGTCACATCCGGCTGGTGGAGCTCTGGCTTTTCCCTGGAATAGGAAATCAGCTCATCCACAACATGTTGATCTTGACGATGTTGGAAGATAATATCGAGCAACTCCCACTTTTTTCCTAGGCTACCCTGTTGGTATGTACTCTGCTCAACAAAGAGGTACATGGGAATATGGAGTCGATACAAACACCGCCATATGTGGCCATTATGACGAAACCTTGCACTCTTACCGGGAGTGTGGATGCTGGAACTGAGATTGCCGACTGACGATCAATCAATGCAACCTGAAAGGTACGTATGTTTGACTCAAGCCAAGATTTGTGTTCCGCTGTATTCGATTCAGTCTTTGCCTCCAATGCTGACGTTGCTTAATTCTTGTGAGAAGAGAATAGATGTTTGTTTCTCAAGATGTCTTTGCGTTTGCCTTGATGCTCTGCAAATAATTCGTAGGGGATCATAGATAATGTTTCTAATTAATTCTCACAAGATGTTATTACCACTTTAAATTGGCATATACCTTCTTCCCATATCGCCTGAGCCAACTGCTTCCAAGATGCATCACAGACATAGGGTAGCAGCAGAACAACGGAAATCCTCAAAGAAACAACGAGATTTACAAGTCCCAACGTACTCCAATTTAATTATTCAGCGTGAAATACGACTAGTCACGCTTCTAAAATAGTCATAACTAACCAATTTCATTTTATCCCCTTATGCATAGTCGATCAAAACACTAAACTAACATGGAGAGTTCAGGTAAGGACGTTGGCCTACCATCTTCGTTACAACACAAACCCTATCTTGCAGCAGTCACCCTCAGTCGACTACAATTATGCAGCATGATGATCTATTGATTTCCATCATTGGACATACTAGTTTAGACTACAGATTTGAAGGGGCATGCTTGTTCCGCCGAGCTTGTCGGTGATACCGCAACATCTCCGTGGCCCCTCATTGATGACGGATTCAAGCTCTTAAGTGGCGTACACAGCACAGCTGCATTGACCAACTCAGCTACCTACTTCGCTACTAACTGAATAGAGTAACTAACTCATCTTTTTTTTTTATGGACTCTTGGTTTGGTCCACTTGGAGGAGACGCATTGGGGTCTTTTGTCCTAGAAGATCCCCTCGTTGATCTCATATC